>NC_031682.1:39265-255603 GCF_000149555.1 Fusarium verticillioides 7600
GTATCGGCTATAACCATTAAGCTATATTTCCTTTAAGAAGCACTTATTATGGATACCTCGCTTACGATCCACACGGCACCAGTCTAGAAAGATGCTTTTTAGGGCTTATATTTACTTACTGCTACTGCTGCTTTTACTAGGTTCCTATTAAAATCCTTAAACTTTTATACTTAAACCTTTTACCTACTTTTTTACTGCATTATGCATATTTCGTACGTAAAACTATCTCTTAAATAGCTATCTGCTAGACAAGAGCAGACAGGGCAGATAGCTAGGTAGCTTTATTTTGTGCTTATTTAAGATTATCAATTTTAATATTTATATTAGTTATACTACTAAGATATATTATTTAATATTAGAGTTAGCGCTGCTATTAGAGTTATTATCTATATTTATACCCTATAGTGGTTCGTATTAAAAAATTAGGTGCAGTATATTACTAGGCAGGGTTAATATTAGCAGCTATTGCATTTATATTGCTTAGTGTTATATAGTATAGTCTAAATAAGAGCTATTAATATATAACAGTTAGGTCTAACTATATTAAACTAAGCTATATTTAGGTTTATTATTAGCAGATTATATAAGGCGTAGTACTAAGCTTATTAAAGTATTATATCTCTTAATATTAGATTTAATATATATTAGGCTTAATTAATATAAAGAAGTTTTATTAATAGCTAGTAAGCTAGAATCTATAGAAGTGTTAAAAAGAGTATTTTATATACTTATATCTAGTAAGTACTTAATAGTACTTCCTTTAAGGACTAAGATATTAGTCTATCAGTCTAGGACCAGGATAGTAAGTCCTTAGTCCTTTATCTATTAGTTAAAGTAAATAGACTAAAAAGGAATTAGTTAGTAATGCTATAATTAGTGCTTGTGACAGGGATTTTATAAGGTATATATAACATAACCGCAAGGGTTATAACACTTTACTTATATTAACTGCTAATTTTATACTATTAATTTCCTGTTAATATAATACTACTAGTTAAACCTACTAAATAATTACTATAACTTTAGAGCTAGGTCTACTTAATCCTATTACTATTATAATCTTAACTAGCAGTTTAAGTATATCTATCTATAGATATAGACTACTAACTTAATATAGAAATACTAGATTATTAGGTAAGGTAGAAGTATAGTCTAGTAGATAGATAGCCTTATAGTATAGGCTTACCTATATAATATATTAATATATAAGTTTAATTAAAAATACCCCTTAAGTATAATAATAAAGATACCTTTAGCTTAATTAGTTAATATAATAGTATTTTTATTATAAATGCCTTAGCTAGATTAAACTAGCTAAGATTAAATATATAGTAATAGAAGTTACTATAAAGTGCTTATAGCCTTAATATATACTTTTATATTGTTAAGGCTTGAATAAAATAGCCTATAAATTCACTATAAGTAGTAGGATGTACTATAGTGACTGATAAGGTAGAAGAGGAGGAATTAAGTAGATAAAAGGTTGTAACTGCTGAATAATAAGGCATAGGGTAGGATTTATAAGATAAAAGTGGGTCTGTTAAATAGAGCGAATTTTTCCGAATTTAATGATATATATTATGTAATAGAAAAGTTGATAAGTCTCTAAGAAAGAAGGAGTTCCCTAGGTGGGAAATCCTGGGTCTTATATAGACCTCTAAAAAGCGGGCATTGTGATTCCTAAAGCGGGGTAGCTTCAATGATGATGAAAAGACTATCACAAAAACCGCCAAAATTCGGAGAAAAATAAGATATACTTTTTTCCCAATTTGGAAGGCGCTAGGCTTTAGTAGGCTTATAAAGCTTAAATGGGAAAGTAAGGTTTCTCGTGGTGTGTCATGAATCATCCAACTGAGGGGTAAAAATCTGATATACGTAATCCTCATTATATAATCATCACGTGACCTAAGTCACGTGACTTTCTTACTGATATTTCCTTAGTAAGAAATTATTAAAGTTTATAGAAAAACTTTAATATGTGGAACTTGCTCAATTCTCCACATTTTGCTTAGGTAAACACACCAATCGAAAGCCCTGAATTTTCTCATTATTTTGGTATATAATATGCCCTGATTAGTCATCGGGATCATAATATATTCCTTAGTTATATAATAAGACCTTTATATAAAGTCAGGTCTTAACATATATCTCTAGGCAGATAGGATTATTATATTAAATATAGCTAGTAATATAGCCTTAATAAAGACTTTATTAGCTTAAGTAAAGATAAGGATAGGATTACCTGCCTTATTTACTTAATAGATATAATAATAAGCTATTATAAGGAGATAGTAAAAAGGATAAGCTAATATATACTCTATTAGCTTTAAAATATATAAGTATTATTAATCTATAGCAAGCCTTTCACTCTTATATAACTAATATCATTATTAAAGTATTAGCTTTTACTTAAATAGTATTTAGTAATAATCTTATATATTTATGAGCTGCCTTATAATAAGCGCTTGTAGGTTACTAGCCTAGCTTTATAAAGAAAGAAGTTACAGTTCCTAAATGCTAGGAACTATAGAGCCTTTATAGACTAAGCCGCCCTAGAAGAGCTTGCAGGGAGATATAAACACTCAGCTAGTTATACTTAAGCAGCTGTAGCAGGATATAGGGACTATAGCCAGAGTGCAAATAGGGAGGAGAATAAGAGTAAAGAAGATAATATATAAGAGGAAGAAGAAAAAGATAATTTAGAGGATTACAGTAAAGAGAGTAAGGGAGGTACTTACTAGCAAGAGGAGGGCAAAGGGTTTAATATATAGTTAAAAGACCTAGGTAAAATAATAGATAATAATAAGTATAATATAGAGGTTAAGGCAGGTACTACCCTAGGGTCTTTTAAAGAACTTTTTAAGTTACTATTTAGTCTAACCCTAGTACTTACTACCTAGCTAGTAATTAATAGCTAACTATAGATAACTATACTAGTATATTTTAGTAATATCTTAAGCTTTTTATTATCATTAGGTAATAGTACTTTCTTACTAGCTAGGTCCTATATATCTAATCTCTCTAGGCTTATCTATATCCTCTATTTAGTCTTTCTTAAATATACTTTACCTTTATAGTTATATCCTACTCTTAATATTAAACTATAACTATAAATAGGCTAGCTTAAGAGGCTATAGTTAATTTAAAGACAGTATATAGTAATAGAGTTATAATTCCTTATAAAAGAGCTGCTAAATCTGTAAAGTTATAGCTAAGTTATAGCTTAAATAGATATACTGCCTTATCTCCTATACTAGAGTAATAATAGGCAAGTAGTCTTATTTAAAAATAAAATTTCAGTCTTAATAAGCTAGTTTTAGTAATTACCTAAGCATTTTATTAAAAAGGTAGCTATATTATTTAATAAAATAATAATTACCTAGGACCTAGCTATAGATTTAGCTAATATTATTAATAATATAACTAATAATAAATAGGGCTTTTTATTTATTTTTTATCCTAGAAATAAGCTAGATAGGGCCTATCTTAAGGTTATTTATTAAGTAAGCAGAGCCTATTATAATAGGCTTTTTTATAATAGTAGCTAGAATTAAAATACTATCTTTTAGTATTTTAAAAAAAAAACAGGCATTTCTTAGTACTATCCTAGGCAGTATATTTTATATAAGCAGGCAGCTGCTATACTATATTAAAGTACTTACTTTATTATACTATAATAGTAAGCTTTATTTAAGAGGCATGAATATATATAATTAATTAATTATTTATATTATAAGTTATTATAAAATAAAAAGAGCTATAAATTATAAGTTTATAGTAGCTTACTTTCTCCTTACTTAGCTTAGATATATATTCTATAAGTACTTAATTTATATCTAGTTATTTATTAATATACTACTTAAAGAAAGGGGGTTATAAAGACATAAGTAGACTAATAAGTCCCCTTTCCTATTCTATAAGGCTACTATACTTATTAGTAGATCCTAGCAGACTAGCTATCTTATAGCAATATTTAAAGAAGCTATATCCCTAGCTTAAAGTTAACTTATTAACTTATAGCAATTCTATTAGATAAGTATAAGAATTACTAAGAAATATATATATAAGGTATACTAATTATTTAATAGATTTAATAACTATAATATAGATACTTAATAAAATATTACTTTTACTTAATAAAGTAAATACTATCTGCTATAATAAGCTAGTATCTATAGTCTAGATAAGGTATTTCTAACAAAGCTATAGCTATAGCTACTTAAACTTTATTAATAGGCTTCCTTAAGATAGTATAAGTTCCTCTATTTACCTAGTTTTTTAAAATATACCCTATATATAGAGAATCCGTTCTAATAAAATGCCCAGTCTAGCCCGCTTAGTAGCTTATAAGTTAGGGAAGAAAACAAAGGCTAATAAGCAAGTATACTAATATTAGTACTATTACTGCTATTATCCTTAAACCAGGCCTTTAATGCTCTAGAAAGTATATTAAGCAGATCTCTTATAACTAATTATATTACCAAGCTCTACTTTATAATAAAGGTTAATATCTATTTACTGTAATTAGTAAGATAATTTAAGATAGGAGGTTAGAGAGTTTAAGAGAGAGTAGTAAGAAATAATTATATATTTTAAGTATATATAGGAAAAAGGTATAGAAATAGGTAATTATAAATCTTATTAAAAAGGATAGCCTAGCCTTAATAAATAGAGGAATTATTATCTACCTTCTAAGAGGCAGTTAAACTATTAATAGCAGGGTTTAAGGGCTATATCCTTACCTCTAAAGCAAAAGTAAATACTCCTTCTTAGCTTTATAAGCTAGAGTATCCTAGACCTATCTTTAAATAATAATATTTAAATATACTAGCTACTATTTAGGCACCTTAGTAATAATATTACTATTAGTATAATTAATAAGTAATAGGCTATACTTAATTATTTTAATAATTAGGTAACTTTTAAAAAGGGAGATAAAGAATATTAACTATATATAAAGCTATAATATAAAGTAGGTATTAAGCTTAAAAAATATATTAATATTAGCTATTAGCTTTATTATACTTTTAAAAATACTAGTTTAGATTATAACCTTAAAAATTATATAGCTATAAGTTTTAAGGTAATATAAAAAATCCTAAGCTAGCTAGAAATATTATATTTTAAATAGTATATAAAGAATATAAATTATTATAGTCTCTATACTAAGACTAACTAAATATATAAAGATATAGCTATAATAATTTATAGGTATTATACTAATACTAAGAAAGAGAAAAATCATTAAATAAAGAAATATATATTAGTAACAGGTCTTAATAGATTTTATAAAAATAAACTAGCTAAATAAAAAACTATTATTACCCTTTATATAATTAATAACTAAATTCTTAATAAAGTATTAACTAGTTTTATATCTAGGATATATAATATAGATATTATATTTAAAAGTTAAGTAATTAAGTAGTTTAAAGAAAAGATTCCCTTTAAAGAGACTTAAGTACTATAGCTCTTTCTAGGCTTTAATCTACTTATATAAGTATTTAAGTTCCTTTCCTGTAATACAATAGGGTTAAATAGAGACTATAGTATTTATAAATCTAGCTTTAGAGGAGGCCCTAAAATCCCTAACCTTTATATATCTTAAGGTAATAGTAAAAAAGTTAAAAAGTAAAAGGTTATAATAGACTAGTAGATAGGTAAATGCAGCTTTTATATAAGATAAGGAGTAAAAGGCCTATAAATTTAATATATCTTATACTAGTACTTATATAGTAGGAAGTAGGTTCTTAGCTTAGAGTTAGTAGAGGCAATTTATAAAAAAAGATTTAGGGCTTATAAAAGCTATCTAAAATATACCCTGCTTTAAGGAGTCTATTAAGTATAGAAATAAGATATATCTAGGGAGTAGTGTTTTTATTTAAGAGTCTATTATTAATATAAAAGCTAAGCTTATAATACTGCTATTAGATTATTTTTTTATAAGAACTCTTATTACTATATAAGCTTATAGAGAGTATATTAAAGGAGGGTTTAGATAATTTTAATAAAGAGTTAGTAGCTATTTAGTTAGGAAAGAAGATAATTATAATAAGTATAGAGGCCTCTGAAATTATAAGGCAGTTAAGATAGTAGTTATAAATAGTATAGAAAAGTAGAAAGGTAAATTAATATAGGAAACTAGCTAGAAATAAACCTAATAGGGGTAAGGATAGAGTAAATAATATAATCTAAAGGCATATAATCAAGCCAATAACCAGCACTATTTAAACCCTATAGTTAAGAACATTAAAGACTACTATAGTATACTTACACTAGCTGACCCGAAGCTTGCTGCAATACCCTAGGAGGCAGATAGCCATTTAAGGATATAGTATAGCATGCCAGCAGCAGAAAGACATGAGGTTATCCAGCAGGTCCAAGCCATTCCCGGTATTATCCAAGACCAGGCCAGATTACAGGCATTTCCATTCCCGCCGCCGACAACCAAACCGATTCTATTTATCGCACCACCAAGGGACGACGGGATAGTATGCAATGCGTGCCCGTATGTCATAGGAACAATACAGGGCATACAGAAGCATCACCGAGAAGAACATGGTTGGGTAAATGATTGGAAGAAGGGTGGCGATGTAGCCAAGAGGGCAAAACAAGAACGTCAAGTGCCGTGGCGGACCGGTGTGTATTGCCAACGATTTTTCCTCGGGCATGCCGCCAGCCGTTGGTTCAAGGTCAACCGCGGATGCGAGGAGGAAGGGGCCCGTGTACAGCAGCAAGGCGCGGACGCCCGGTCAGTTACAGACCGCAAGGCCGCATTTTTAACCCATATACACCGCGAGGATGAAGAAGCATTCGAGCAGGAGGCCAAGGCCCGGTTAATACAGGATAGTGATAATAAGTAGGAAGCCAGCAAGTAGTTAGGCAGGACAGGGTGGCCTACATCCCTATTGTCCGTTCTAATTTCAGTCAAAAGGGAAATTTACCGCTGCTCATTGGCCAAGACCCCTGCTAGTTCCTCTTTCACTGAAAAAGGGTCAGTGTTTTATAGTTCCCCGTATATTCTTTAATTAAGAGTGCGTGACGAAACTTCCTTATTAGCTATTTTATTCTTTTGCTGTAACCCTTACAGCTTGCTTTACTTTTGTGTTATAGAACAATGTCACCTTATGGCCCTATATGTGTAAAGCGATATTTTAATCGCGTGTGTTTCGCGACCGCGTTACAGATATATAGAAAGCATTTCACTGTCTGTAGCTTATTCTCCCGTATCGTTCATTTTTGCTATAATGCATTGACTTTTCTAGTGACCCTGATTATCTTTAAAAATGTGGCTTCTAGAGTTCTGTGGAAATCAGCCTGATGATTATAACGTTAAATAAAATAAAACAACTCTGTAGCTACAGTACATTAATTAGCCTCGTTTGTTTATAACCGAGCGCTTAATATTATTATAACTATAGTAAGAAAGCCTAAATTAGTATAAAATAAAGATTTTCTATTAAGTTAAGAGAATAGTATAGCACTCTAGAGTATAGCTGCTATAGAAGCCTAGCTATATATTATACTCTATAGTATTAACTATATAGTTAATTAAGCCGCGTTTACGCTAGTTAAGACTTTAAATAGATCTTAATAATAGTTAAATATAAACTAGAAAGACAAATTTTAGTCTATAAGTTTAAAGCTATAAAGTGCCTGAAAAGATAAGTTAATATATAAGAAGGGTTTGTTTATTATAGGCTTAGGGTCTAGCATTTTAAATTATATAGACAGCAAGATACTAATAACTTATAATTCAGGCGTAATAGAAACTGTAATAGTGCGTCTTATGCTATATCTAACTACTGGTCTACAGTGCGATAAAGGTCTATCATTGACCTAGAAGCGGTTATATAAGTGGTTTTTGGAAAATATCTTATAATCTTTTATAAGAAGAATTTAGAATCTTGTCTACTTATCGTAGGATATATTTATTATACGCCAGTCATTTAACCCCCACGATAGCTTAATTCCCTACTATAAGCACCTGTAATTCCGAATACTACCCTGTGGATTTGCTAAGGTATTATCTTCAGCTGGTATCTAATTGATAATACAGGAATTAGACAATAGACTTCAGCCAGGGTTAACACAGCGGAGCTACTTACGCAGGAGCCTTGTGAGCAATTACATGAAAAATTTGTCCCTGGTAAACCCTCTATATCCTCTATCTTCTATTTATATTCCCTAGCACAGATATCCTAAAAATGGAAATTAGTAGATTAAGATTAAAGGTTTAATAGTCTCGCTATATGACTTACACCAGGGCCGCAGGTCTGCAAGTCTTGGGTTAGTTAAGAATCCTTACTATTATATAAAACTCACTTTAGCATATATATAAGTTGCATTAGCTAGAAAGGCTAAAGCAATAATCTTAATCTTTATTTTAATTAATATAATAATAAAAATCAGAAGAAGAATTCAGGTTTATATAATAAAAAAAGCTTTTAAATTTAATAAATTTCTAATAACTTAAATAACTTAGTCTTATATACCTGTAATGCTGGTTTATCCCTTCTTTTATTCTTAGTTTATTATTAGATTTACCTTAACTTATTAAAGATATATAATATTAAACAGATTATAAGACACGGGATATATAATATAGGATACGGGATAAAATGTAAGACATAGGATATTTAATATAAGACACAGAATATATAATATAAGATACAGGATATATAATATAAGATACTAATTATATTAATAAATGTAATTATATAGAAAGTAGAGCCTACTAAGGAATAAAAACAGGCACCGAAACTAAAAAGGCTACCTGTCCTGTTAATTGTTATTATAGTAATTTTATATATTTTATCATTATAGTGTTTTATTTTATAAATTACAAAACAGCATTTAAATAAGTTAAAGTCTATTATACTAGTTCTCTTTTTATCTACTATATCTTAGTTACTCTTCCTGTTTCTATAAGGGCTTATCCCTATTGTCTTAGGGGTATGAATTCAAGTCATAAATTATAAATCATTTTTATATTACCATTCCTACCTAACCGCTGGGCCGGTGGTAGTACGGTGCTTGCTACTATCCGGGGCGGGCTCCTGATTGGCTGGAGAGAAGCGGGGGCCAGTATACAACCAGTTCGCCATACTACCGGTCCAGGTCAGCCTAAGAGCTTGGTCTGGACTCCTTCAGGGCCACCAAGGTTGGGATCTGCACCATGTTCCAGAAACCAATCAAGTAGTGGTTCGTTGTTTGTCTGAATGAGCCTGGGGAGGAAGCGCTCTGGCGAATTGACTGTGCAGCCGTGTTCAGTAAAGAGCTGAAGTAACGCAAGTTGTTGATTCGCTGGGGCTCTGAGAATAGTTTCTGGGGTGTTTCGCGCAATCGGTGTTCCAGACTGGAGAAGATAACGTACAATGTCGACTCTGCCGTTTTTTATAGCATCCAGCAGGCCATGGTGAAGGAAATGTGGCGAACGAGTTTGAGAGGCGACAATTGACTCGAGAGTAGATAAGTCACCCTCTCGGCAGGCACACAAAAATTTGAGAAAGTCCGTTACATCGAATCCTCGTCCAGTGAGAATGTACATGTCGCTTGGGTCAGTGGCGGGAATGTCGCTGTAGGGTTGCCCCATTTCCATCTGCTGGTATCCCGTCTTCTGACTCCCGGCTCCCATTTGCTGTGCAGTTTGCTGTCGAATCGTGGCTTGTTGTTACGACATCGCTATCGCACCCATTCGTTGCTGCCGGATTCTTTGCTGATCTTGCAGCGAAATCTGACCGGGGATTTGATGCCCTTGAGATGACACCATGATTTGTTTACTGTTTGTCTTTGGAAATGGAAGCTGAACAGGAAGCTACCTATAAATAGATAAAATAAATCTGCTGACATAAGGCTTGGTACAGAATTGAAAATATAACTCTAGGGTACGTCAAGAGTTATGTAATATCAGATTACTTCTTTTAACTTTTACTCTCTTATATATATACCAGCTTCAGCTAGACTAATTGAGATACAGTATGTCTTTGTCGACTTATATTTGTCCAGCTCTGCAAGCTTAATGAAATAAAGCTCTCACTTTTATCAAGCATACATAAAAGACTAGAAAACTCCTGTAAATACTCTTTTGCTCTCTGTGCACGTGATATAACAGGATCCTCAGTTGGATAAGCTAAGAGGGAAACTGCAACATTACGGACTTTATAAACCTGCAGTTTTATCAGAGTTAGCTGAGAAACAAAGTGAGCCACTGGAATATCCTTTTATACTGACAAGAGAAAGGCCGTTCGGTTCTAAACCGTAATGAGAAAACGAGTGTAGGAGATAAAGGAGCTGTTGGCAAATACTTTCCCGTTCAGGGGAGAATGTAGTGTCTGGTTTTACGGGAGATGAAGAGGATGATAATGGAGGAAGGTTCATGGATGCTTGTGTGGCAGAAGCAGAAGCAGATACTTCGTTTTCAAGTGCATCGATCTGATCTAGTAGCGTACTCTGGAGCCACAAATGTGTGACATGTATGTTGACACGAATAGCCTCACGTTGGATGTTGCCAACTTCCTCGCCTTCAGTAGAAGATGTAGTAGCGGCGGAGGTCGGGACAGTTGGAGCAGTGGTCTTTTTGCTCCAGATTCCATATGCAGGTGACACTGTGTCAAGCATATATTTGAGATGATGCAGTCGCTCCCTGAGTGAAACAAGACGTTGCTGGGGGTCAGTCAAGTGGTTACATATGCAAGTTTGTTTTCCAGTCGATCCTGGTGGTCTCAGCGCAGCCGCGAAGACGCGGGAATGTATGTTGAAACCTGCGGTTAAAGAGGCTGCGGCTATGTCCTCCGGACATGGAAGTAGACCGCTGGAGGAGATGTACTCGTCGTCCACGGGAGCAGGCATCAGGTCTTCGAGATTAAGCTCGCATGAAAGCATGGTATCGAGAAACATTAACCGTTCATTCCGCAAATTGTGTATCTGGTGGACATATCCGTAAAACATGAGCCAAAAGGCCTTTTTCCGCAGTTGAACCTCAATGGCATCGAGTCCCGCATAGCTTGAAACGCGGTGCACTTCTAGCAAGCGTAGCAGCTGCATGGCTTCCACCTCAAGCATCCGCCACTGATTGGTATTGCCTGCCTGGTGGAATGCTATACCTAGTAAGAAGCTACTAGCCCATTTATCATGGCTGACAGTGTCGAAGTAGCTTGCATCTCGAAAGCTCTGACAGAACTTGTGGCAGTGGTTGACCATTTCCGTCCGAGTTCGGAATGGCAGAGGACTGGAGAAGTCCTGGTATATTTGTAGGCGCGACGGCAAGATGCAGACTGTTAAAGCGCACAGTGATATGATGAGGATGAGGAAGCTTTCATCGTGCAGGTCGCTGTTGCGTTCGAGGTCGATTTTAAAGCTTGGCCGGTGTATCACAGGGATCAATGGGTAGACATGGACTAGATAATCGTTGAGAATGAAGTGAATCAAGTCTCGGGGAAGCAATACATCAGTCGGATACGGGAGTGCACAACCTGCAGACGAAGCGCTGGCGGCGATAGAAGGCTCCTGTGCCAGTTCTTCGAGGACGCAAGGGCCAGGGTTGGAGAATGGCAGTGGCGAGAGTGGACTGGATGCATTGACAGTGTCACTTGCATCAACCTCTGGAGAAGCAGAGGCCGAGTGAGCAGTGCCAATGCTGTAGCGGTAACCCGTCTTCCTCTTGGGGCCGCGGGCCTTGGACGGCATTTGAAATGTGCATTGAGAATCCGACTTTTCGCAGTTGTCACATCGCGTAGTCGGGTCTGGCGCAAGAACCGTATTTGTCCAGCGTATGCCACCGCCTGTACCAAAGCTGCATTTCCGTTTCCTGAGACGGCACACATCGCAGGCCTGACGCATGACGATTCTCGAGGTTGGGGAAGCTGCAGATGCTGAGGGGTCCATATCAGGGTAGTAGGTAGATTTCTCCCCGGAGCCAGCCAGGTTATCCGTACGTATCTGTGACTGTTGCTCAAAACTGGCGCGCGATTCTGTCTTATCGTCGCGGGGTTGCGCTAAACCTGCCCCGGCTTCGGTCCCATTTTCGGCTGCTTTCCCCGCCGAGCCGAAGAGACATGCCGGTCCCACGTGAGCTGTCACTGACCGAAGAAGTTCCTATCATAAAGATGCAAGCTAACGAATTAGTGCTTGAGGTACCTGTATAGGCTCTACGATCTGAGCTGCCGAGTTATCAGCCGTGACGATGCGAATGGACTGAGGGCTCGACAGGGTAATGGTTGTAGTTGTAATTATCAGTGTTGAGTCCTCGGAAATGACTTCTAATATGCCCAGCTAGTCTACTGTCGTGTCTATAATGCATTTGTATAATCTATGCTCTAGGTGAAAGGCCCTTCCAATACCTCGTCCTTTCTACATTCAAGGACGCCTGCAATGGAGTATCTGCACTGCTCGTGCCGACCAATAATCTATACCTACCGGCCTGGCTGCACCACTTGTCGCGTGCTTCATCCCAATAGCTCGTCGAGAGCACGGTATCCAGATCGATTGTGACCTGCTTACTCTCCCCTGCCTCCAGGTGAACTTTACGGAACGCCTTGAGTTCTTTGACAGGACGTTGAACCGAAGTATTTGCCGGCGGCGCAACATAGACTTGGACAACTTCGGAGCCGGAGCGTAATCCGGTGTTTGACAATTGTACCATCATGGTGGTAGTGGCGCCAACTTGCACGCTGAGATCCTTCAGTGCAAAGGTCGAGTATGATAGCCCATGTCCGAATGGGAACAGAGGCTTGGAATCTATCTTCTCGTAGTAGCGGTATCCAACGTATACATCTTCCCCGTAGAGGACACGTCCCGCTTCGGAGCGGTGATTGAAGAATGTTGGGTTGTCTTGCAGCCTAGCTGGGATCGTGAGCGGGAGCTTGCCGCCCTGGTAATACACGTTAGCTACGATATTTTTCATCTGTGGAGGACCATCTTACAGGATTAACATCACCAAACAAGACATCTGCAATAGCGTTTCCAGTCTCGTTGCCACCATACCAAGCATGGCAAACTGCGCTGGCGTTGTTGATCCAGGGCATAGTAACTGGTGTGCCTGATTGAACCACCACAGCCGTGTTGGGATTTGCTTCAAGAACTCTGGTGACGAGGGTGTTGGAGGAGTAGCTCATGTCCATGTGTGTGCGGTCAGTACCCTCGGATTCTAGTTCGCCGTTCAGTCCGACGACCAAGACAACCTGGTCAACTGTCTTGGCAACTGCAACAGCATCTTCAATAGCCTGGACAGGATCAATCCGCTTGAAACAGCCGATTCTCCAACCACCGTGCTTGCCGCCAACGGGGCCAAACGGCGGTAGTTTGCTGGTTTTGGCACAGCCCCATTCCAGACGAATGCGGTACTCTTGGCCAGCTGTAAGCACCTTCTCACCCTTCTCTTCGATAGTTCCTGAGCCGAAGAGGGTCTCTCCCCTCGTCTGGTTCTCGACATTGCTTATGAGGAGTTCATCGTCGATGTAGAGTTTACCTGTGCCTTCGACCCCGAGGCCAAAGTCGTACAGGCCACTCTCATCAGGCGTGAAGATGCCTTCTGCTTGAGCGTACCAGACTGGGGCGAGGTCTGGATTATGATAGTCCATGAGAAAACAGTTGGAGTCAGTTAGAACACGCTCCTCGATTGGCCTTCTGCCTATACTTGTGGCGGGTTCATTGAAAGCTTTCCATGTGAAGCCCCGCCGGCCCTGGGGCGTCTTGAGGTAATTGCCAATCAGAGGCAGCATCTGGTGGTCTGTTGCGCCCTGAGAAAACAGCGTCTTCTGCTGGCACTGAGCGGCGATGCCCTCGTACGGCGAGACACTGTAGTAAGGGAGGAGTGAAGCGCTGCCTCCGCCGCAGAAACGGGCTATCTTAGCGTTGGGCCCAATGACGGCTGTTGTCTTTGACTTGGTGAACGGCAGTATGCCGTTCTCATTCTTGAGAAGGACGATGGATTGCGATGATACGCGTCGCAGAAGAGCCTGGTCCTCTGGACGGTTCAGCTGCTTCTCAGGTGAGTTCTCGGGAACTTCAGAGGCCTTGGAGTAGTTGATGAGGTTGAGAACGTTGCGAACCCGATCATCGAGCTGCGCCTCAGTGACCTTATTGGCCATTACAGCGTGAGAAAGTGCTCTGCCTCTCCAGCGGCTTGGACCGGGCATCTCCAGGTCGAGGCCAGCATCGATAGCTCCCGTCGTGCTATAGGTACCGAACCTGTAAGGGAACAACAAATGTTAGCGAGGGCAATCGACAGCTGCAAGGACGTAGCCCAACACAACATACCAATCACTCATGACGAGCCCGTCAAACTTCCATTCGTCTCTAAGAATGCTTTGCAGCAGCTCCTTGTTCTCCGAGACATGCGTGCCATTGACCTGGTTGTAGGCTGTCATGACAGCCTGGGGATCGCCAATGGAAAGGGCAAGCTGGAATGGTAGCAGATATATCTCGCGCAGGGCACGCTGAGTGACCATGATATTCACAGCCATGCGCTCATCCTCCATGTCGTTGCAGACAAAGTGCTTGAGCGTGGCTGCAATGTTCTCCTGCTGCAAGCCTCGACAGTAGTATCCAGCCAGGTGACCAGACAGTACAGGGTCCTCTGAGAAGGACTCGAAGCCGCGGCCACCTAAGGGGCCTCTCTGGATATTCATTGTTGGGCCAAGCACGACAACGGCCCCTTTCGCCTTGGCCTCATGTCCTTGCAATCGGCCGACCTGGGCCAGCAGGTCTGTATCAAAGGTTGCGCCCAAGGCTGTACCGCAAGGGAGACATGACGAAGGTACACTATCGAAGATTCTTGTACCGCGTATACCGTTGGGTCCGTCCGAGAGGCGTATCGACGGGATGCCGTGTTGGGGTATCGGTGTTGTGTGCCAGAAGTCCTTGCCTGCCAGAGGCCGAGGGTTAGTATTGATAGATGGTGGAGATGGAGTAGTTGTTGCTTGCCTGAGAGTAGAGAAATCTTCTCGTCTGTTGTGAGCTTGGACAGCAGCTCGTCGACGTCCAGCGCGTCTGTACGCTCCTCGCTCATGAAAGGCGACATGATGGCTGTAGTCAATCACTCGCTTAGCTATCTTGCGACTGACGTAGCTCAGATTGCACGAGTTGATAAAAATGCAAGATTGGGGATAGGATATCAGCATTGTTATCACTGCTGCACCCCTACTCCGTAGATGATTATAAATAATGGTGATGGGACCGACTTCTGTTACCGATGGCCCCTAATTCAGCTGTCGGTGGCTCTAGAACGGATATCAAAACTGGACCCTGCATCAAACCTACTCCGTTTCTGGCAATTCTCCGCCTCCGCAGATTTCTCCGCCCGTTTCTCCATTGATTTCCCCGCCCAAGGAGGACACTAATTATGCACGTTGCAGCAGTAAATTACTCCACGAGATCCGCGGAGATAATTAAGATGGGTTCATGACTACCGACGAGGCCCCAACCCCAGACATTCCCAGTAAAAAAACGAGCCTGACTCAAGGACTAGGCTTCCCCGACCTTTCCCCCCATTCCCCGGATATCACGGTTCACGGACCAACCTCAAGTGTCCACCTGATAGCAAAGAAGCCACGGCCAAGCGAATCCAGACAACCCCAACACATCACCCCTTCCCTGTCAGACGATCTAGATAAGAACATCTATAAAGTTACCCTCGCTCCCCTGCCAATACGACTTTCTTCTCCATCATCAGTTCACCATCTAACTGTCAATTCCTGCACTCACTCGACCTCTTCTCAACTTTTAACATCATGGGTGTCAAAGACGTCCAGGTCAAGGGGGCTGACTCTGTCGCCCAGCATCTGGCAAGTGTTTTGCCCTCTGATGGCAAGCCCTGGTATCGCCAGACTCACCTCCTCAAGCTCAACTATATCATCTTGTCTCTCGTTCTTTTCTGTAAGCTTCCGCCCCTAGCAATCTGTATTTCATTGTTCTGACCTCATCAGCTTCTGCCAATGGTTATGATGGCTCTTTGATGGGAGGACTCTTGGCTCTCCCCAGGTGGAATGCTTTCATGAACCATCCTCACGGTGCGTGGCTTGGGTTCATCAATGCCATCTACTGGAGTTTGAATGGTGTTTGTTTCTTCATTGCTGCCTGGGCATCTAACAAGTATGGCCGCAAGTCCGGCATCTATATTGGCTATGTCTTTCTTGCGACTGGTGTAGCCTTACAAACCGCTGCTCACAACTCTGCCGCCTTCATCGCCGCTCGAGGTCTCCTTGGTTGTGCTGCGGGATGGTACACCGCTAGTGCCCCGTTGCTCATCAGCGAGATCGCCTTTCCTACTCACCGAGCCGTTGCTGCCTCTTGCTACCAGTGCGGTTTCTACCTCGGCAGCGTGATCGCTGCTTGGGTCACATTCGCTACCAGGAACTATGTTAGCTCTTGGGACTGGAGACTTCCGTCGCTTTTGCAAATCGTTCTTCCAGCTCTGGCTCTCCCTGGAACTCTTATGGCTCCAGAGTCTCCTCGATGGCTTGCATCTATTGATCGCGTCGAGGAGGCTAGGCAGGTCATTGCTAAGCACCATGCAGGCGGAGATATCGACTCACCTCTTGTCGAGTTCGAGACCAGCGAGATTACCAACACCATTCAGGCTGAAAAGGAAGCCCATGCCACCACCAGCTACGCCGATATGCTCAAGACCAAGGGCAACCGATGGAGGCTACTCATCTCTGTTTCTTTAGGTATCTTCAGTCAATGGAGTGGCAACGGCGTTGTCTCATACTATCTCCCCCTCGTCCTCCAGACTGTCGGCATCACCAGTGTCACAAATCAGACCCTTATTAGCGCCTGCCTCCAACTCTGGAACCTGCTATGGGCCTGCGGTGCCGCAGCATCTGTCGAAAGACTAGGACGACGACCTTTGTTCCTTACTTCTGCCATTACCATGCTCATCAGCTACATCGTCATTACTGGACTATCAGGTTCCTTCGCCAGCACGCCAAACGCTTCTGTTGGAACCGCTGTGGTCCCCTTTCTCTTCATCTTCTTTGCTGGTTATGATGTTGCTCTGTAAGTCCACCACCATATCACCATATCCTGTGATCATACCTGACTAAAGGCAATCTAGTACACCTCTCGTCATCTCATACCCTATCGAGATCTGGACTTTCGCCCTCCGATCACGAGGCTTTAGTGTCACGTGGATCTCCGGCATTATCGCTGGTGTCTTCAACATGTTTGTTAATCCAATTGCACTCGGTAGCATTGGTTGGAAGTACTACATTGTATATATTGCTTTCCTCGTGGCCTTCCTCCTTATTGCCTACTTCTGCTACCCCGAGACTCGAGGACACACTCTGGAGCAGATGGCATTTATCTTCGATGGTGAGGATGCTGAGATGCTACCCCGGGAGAGTAAGACTGAGGTTTTGGCCGAGGAGGCAGAGCGCAAGAGTGCCTAAACGATTAAGAACATTATTTGATAGATAAAGGAGCTATAGCTCTGTCTGTGTTTACATAAGATGAGTATCCTTACTAGTTAACAATTTCATATAGACTTATGAAACAGTGACATTGACCTGGAAGCGCTGCATAGTAATCTGATATCCTGAACTATTTTCACTGTTGTGATAAAATTCCTCCCCTTGGTCATGGCCGCTGCTGTCACGGCTGCCTACTCCAGTAGTACCAGCCCCCCCCCTTGGTCTACTGTGAAATTGGCAGCAGTCTCGGCGGCACTGTTGCTGGCGGCTCCCTGGACTTTATATAGTATAGCTGCCTATAGACATAATTCTTATATAAGGATAAAAAGAGTATTATAAATTATTACAACCTTACTATATAAACCTTTATTCCTCTACATACTTAATCCTTCATTCTATATACTAATTATATAATCCTTCTATAATCCCTCTAGTTTAGCCCGAGAGTAAGAGGTAGGAAGAAAGCACTGCAAATCTGTATAGCTAGAGGAATGATAGCTACCATTGCAGTTGAGTGAGGACCAGGCGTAATAGTATATCCCCATGGTGCACCGACGGCAAAGTAAATCATCATCGCCGCAATGAGAATACAGATAACCCAGGTGTACTTGAAGCTTGCGATCATCTTATCAAGCCCAATAAAAAAACCGCTTGGTCCAGGTTCTTTAGCAGTTGAAGCCCACTCGATGTTGATGCTGCATGCATGACAGATCAAGGCCTTGGCGCAGTTTAAGCTAATGCCACCAAAGAAAATAATCAAGAAGGGCAGCCACTTAATGGCATCAAGTAATGCTTTCCAAAAGACCTCCTCCTTGAGCTGATGTCGGGCCATACTGAAGGCGACGGAACCAAGGCCGTTAAAGATCACGACAAGAGACAGCCAAATACCCCAGGAAGGCATATAAAGGTGGTCGAGCTTGTCTGGGAACAGTCCAATGATGATGTAGTTGGCAACCGTCAAAAAGAGTCCTGAAGCAATGGCATAGTCTGGTGCTATTAGTATATACTAGGACAAAGCGTAATAGATATACTCACAGGTGAAGATGTATGCTGTGATGGTGACTTTGCTAGTGATGGGGATGTTGCTCCAGAGGAATCGGAGATACAGCCGGGTGACAGGGCCCTTGTAAGGCCATTGATAGCTAGATGCAACATTAGCATTGGATCAAAACAGGGCGCAAGGCACTTACAAAGGGTGGAACACAAGCTCATTACAGCCATAAGCGTACTTCTCCCAGCGAGTTAACTCGTCATACAGTGTAAGAGAGACACCCTCTTTGAAGCCGCCGTTATGATAAGTCGCAAGGCGAACGATCATGCCTTTCATCTGGATGCGAAGACTAATGTCGAAGTCCTCAGACACATGAGAGTCAGACCACCACTTGACTTGGTTATTGTCGGTTGGATCGGTAAAGGCAATATCTTGGAGAGCCTTCCAACGGAGGAAGGCGTTATGGCCGACGAAGGGAGAGACATCGCCAGAACCGACACCATACTTGATGGCAGTGTAGACGACGTTGGTGAAGTAGGTGACTAAGGTTGTTAGTGGGTGAAGACTCAGACAAGAACTTGAACTTACTTCCGTTCTCGAACATGTTGTGGACAACCTGCATGACACCGGATCCATGTTGGAGGATAGCAACCTCGGGACTCTCATGCATCTCCAGGGCACCGTAGTAGAGGCAGTCGACAGGAACGCGTGTGTCGCAGTCAATGAGCAAGATCAGCTCGCCGATACGAATGTTACCCTCAGCCCCTGTGATAGTGTTAGCAGGCTATTAAGCAAAGAGCAAATGATACTTACAAGTGCGGCCATTGTCTTCGGCAAGCATGTTGGCCAAGGCACGTTCATAAAGCAGGTTGTCATCGTCAACAGTCAAGTCGGCCTCGGCGCACCCACGCTGCTCACATTCGAGCTGAATCAAGCGGGCCATCTCGTCTTCAACACGGTTGGAGAAGGCAAGACCGTAGTTCATGTTACTGGCCTTCTTGAACTTGCCTCGACGTTGGAAGCCGATCTTGTTGGCAAGCTCCTGAGGTGTCATCTCTGACTCAGGCTTCTCAACACTATCAGTAGTGGACTCCTTGCTTCTGCGAAACCAGGAACCCTTCTTGGGAGATTTTAGGTTAGGTAGTCGGGCAGTGTAACCAATGCCGTTCTCACGATAATAAGCCTTTCGAGCCTCAGCAAGATCAGGCTGGATGAGCTGCATACCATCATCATTGATGAAGACGGAGGCCGTTCCACCCTGCTGTTCATAGTACTCAATGGCAGCCATGACACTGATCATAGTGGGCACAATGACACCCTTCAAGCCTTCCTTGTAGACAGGCATCTGGATGGTAATGTGAGGCAGCTCATAATCGCGATGGCGCTTGGGGTTGGGCTTGATGGCAGAGTGGAAGCGAGAGTTCTTGAGACAGACGCTGACGGGGAGGAAGAGCTGAAACAGACTTGTGACCAGAACAAGGAAGAAAAAGAGGGAGAATAGAGTCAGAGGAGGAATCGTGGAGACAAGAGCGAAGCGAGTCGCATCCCCATCCCAGTAGTACTCGTTGAGGAGCTGTTGAGTGTTAGTAGTGTCAACACGTGAAGACATATGTCACCGTACCTTGGTAACACCCAATGACTGAGTGACAACAACGAGCATGATGGCGAAGGTGACCTTGAAAGCATGCATCTTGAGTCTGGGTCGGGGAGCAGCAGCTCTCTCAATATCTGCTTCATCATCTTCATTCTCTTCGAGGGCAACAGCACGTTGGAAGATCTCATTCTTCTCATCGAGGCCGCCGCGGACGTAGTAAGGGGCTGGTGCAACACTGGAGCTGCGCTGGGTCGAGGTGGATCGAGTGGGGATGTCTTTCTCAAGCGGACCATCGGAAGAGGTTCGCATCTATGTAGGTAGTATGTATTAGTATGAGTTCTATGTAGGTAGAGTGGAGGCTTGTACTAACAATTTCGAAGACTTCTTGTTGGACATGGTCGGCAACGTTGATGATAGCCTTGGGATCCTGAGACCAAACAAGAACAATACGTTCCTCGTGGGCGATGCATGCACGTGAGTAGTGAGACAGCTCAGCAGTGACACCCGTCAAGTTGGGAACGATGGGGATACGGGCTCCAGTTACATCTGAGACAAGTGATCGTTGGGTTGGGGGAATGGACTTGATGATGTTGGACAGTGTCTCAGATGAGATGGACATGCATGCTTCAACACCAAGCTTTGAGACAGCACCTGCAAGATCTGGATCTACATCTGCGGGTTGAAAGACATAGCTTTCCTCTGATTTGATGGCGACTCCAGTGAGTGAGACACCGTTGGCAACGGTCCTTTCAACAGGCTCATCGAACCAGCCGAGGAGTGCTGCACGTCGTGAGGCATACTTGGCAATCTGCAGTTGTCAGTGCCAGTCAGTACCAGCCAGTAAGCCATCAAACACCTGAACATACCATAGACGGGTCCGACACATCACAGTCTCCCATGAGGGAGTGACGTGAGGGAGCAATGGAGGCAGGCCTTGATCGAGGAGTATTCCACTTGAGGTCTGATGTAGTGCGTCTACCTCTGGGAGGAGATGAGACATTGTAAGGGGTTGTACTGCCGGTTCGATCAGGGGTTGTAGTGCCTGAAGTGGGCCCTGAACTGGGCTGAAGAGCAGCCAAGGTTGTCTGGTCAAACATGTTGTCTCGGATGGTACTGTCCTCGATAAACTTGGAAGAAAGACGGTTGCTCATGACGAGTCGAGGAGGAAACCGACGCGCCCAGTGATGGAGTGATGAGATGGATGTAAGTAACGGAAATTGAAATATGGGTTATATAGGGGCCCCCAGCCAAGCTCGCCATCAACAGAGGCTTTTTCAGCTTACACGGCCCATGCTTGTCGCGATGATATCTAAGAATACTCTCACCACCGTAGACTATTGAACTCTCGGACAATGAAACGGCTTGAGGCGAACTAAGTCAAGCAGCTATCGGCCTTGCCAGAGAGTTGTTGGGTTCAGCTGCAGCAACAGTCCGCGCCTCGTTTCTAGGCCGTCGCTTAGCAGACCGTGCAAGGTTGCTATCGTCAGAGATTTGATTCTAGATTTGGTTATCAGAGTCGGACATGGCGACTGAGCTGATGAGTCCAGCCTTGCATGGAATCCGGTAGATGCAAGCGACGGTAACAGACCGGGATTCTATCGGAGGCTTTCATGGGCGCGAAGCATCGTGTGTTATGTTGGCGCAGAAGCAACCTATAGCGACCAACCAACAGGGGGAGTGTACAGGGTCAGAGCGCGAGCAATCGCGTTGGTGAGTCCCAGACCGCCGAGATAACTCATGTATGCATTGATATCTTTCCGAATTACTTCATTCACAGTAAAACTCGCTAAGGGGATATTTATCTCCAACAATACCTAACCGAACGGGCTTAAACACCAGCAGCTACGGGTCTTATTCACAATATTACAAATCTTGCAAGACGGTTATACTACAGGTCACTTTAGTGGTCAATATAGAGCCTCTCTTGTAATACTCCGCAGTGCTACTGTAACTGCACGGCTAATTTGGTTGTGGACCTTATCTGTTAGCTTAACAAACATATGCATATTAAGCCAGGGTGGGTAATTATTATGATACGAAGTTTCGCAACAAGCACCGTTCACCATTAATGGCGTGGGTCGACCGTTGCCTCGTGTGGTGTGATGGATAATGAGCTATTGAACGCCACCAACAACGTTCGTGGCGCTTTTCACGGTGACTGGCTGAATCCTTAAAGTCTCCGAGTGGACCTTGATAAGATGCTGGGCCAGAGCGGCGAAAAAAGCACCAAGTATTACAGGGCTTTCGGAACGATATCTATTCCGAGTGGGTCTTTGCTAAACCACGTTAAGGTAGCGAGTGTATGGATGCAGGAGATGGTGGCTTGTGATAAGGCGTGATAAGACGCCTAAAAGAACAATTTTACCGATGTCCCCTAAGACTCCCAGGCCCACGGATCTCAACGCTAGCCCGCGGACCTTGGCTCCGGGATCGAAATTGATACTGGGATCTGCCCAAGATTACTAGTCTCTATGGTGTTCCTCCTATTGGTCGAGATAACCGAGAGATGCACTTACAAGCGACCGAAAAGAGTCGGATGCGCTCTCTTTGTGGAAAAGCATTGCCAAGTTTGACAAGATGATCGCTTCCAATGTAACCCTCGCTATCGAATCTTTCAGCCTGCGTCGCTTAATCGAGGCCACCCTAGGCCGGTCTAATCTCAGATAGCGATACAGAGTACACAGACACTCCAGCTGGCAAGGGAAACAAGGATGGTTCAATAGCCTAAACAACGTGGCTGGCTGATACGTCCGAAATTGTCCTGTGCCTACCGTATTGTACGGGAGTAGCGTGTTTAGGGATGGAACAGTGTCAAGGCACAACTGAGAGTGAGGGTCAGCTCTGAGGCAAGATTCTACAATGATTCAATAGTACCACTGTCCGGGACCCTGCAAGTATGGATCTTGTTGGGAAGTCTCGACCAGATATCGACAGGCTTTGCAGAACACCATAGCCTTCGTTGAGGCTGATTGCTAGTGTGAAATCTCCCAGGCTATGGTGGAATACTGTTGAGACGTATAACTTGGACGATCTTATTACATTTATCCACGAGACCGATCTTTCTGAGATTCCCGTTACCTGCTGCCCCCCTCAGCTATCACGTTCAAGTCCTTTACCATGTCGGCGCCTGTCCAGACTCAGCCTGAGGAGCCTGCGCTCAGCGTGCAGGGTCCCCCCACTGGTGCTGCTCAACCCGCTGCCTCAGGGGCCTCTACGCCCATACCTGCTTCGCAAAGTCGCCTCTCATCTTACCATGCTCGAGGGCAGTCATCCGCCACAACACTTAATCAAGGTTGGTGACAGTAGCTGTTAGGTTGACATCACCAAACATGACTGATAACAATAACAGACAGAGTCAAACGGCGCTTCAAGAGTTCTCGTCTTGTTGGAGAGTATGTCAAAAGACCTAGGAACTTGAGTACTTGACTGACTTGCCCAGATACGAGAAGCCATGGCTCAAGGAATGGAAGCGCGAGATCAATTGGGACAGTATCATCTTCTATACAGGCGTTTTCATTGCTCTCGGTCAGTTCGCTGTCACTCTATAGCTAGGTCGGCCACTGACAACCCATAGGCATCTCGGGTTTCATAGCCTGGAACACTGTCCGAGTCATCCCCCACAATGAGTACTGCCTCATCATGGATGACCAGTTTTCTAAGCTGGACCCAGAAATCTGGAGCCATGAGGTTCAAATGAATGGATTCGGGTTCGTGCTACCGCCCTGTCACCTGGCTGCCCTCGCTGACCATCATCAACAGCACAGGATCTTTTGACTGGACTACTACTGACGAGTCCAACTCCTACGTCGACGAGCAGGGCCTTCACATTGTCCCAACTCTGACCCTCGAGACCACTAAGATCACCGAGAATCAGATGCTGGACAAGTTTGTCGTCAATCTCACTCGCGACGGCACTTGCACTTACACGGACCAGCGTCTCTCGAACCTCACATACAATAACCCCTGCTGGGCACGTAGCAATGCTACCAGTCGAGCCATGATCAACCCTGTACGTTCTGCTCGTCTCACAACGTCAGGTAAGAAGACCATCAAGTATGGCCGCGTCGAGGTTGAAGCGAAGCTTCCTTCTGGCGATTGGATGTGGCCGGCTATCTGGATGATGCCCCAAGATAATGTCTATGGAGAATGGCCTCGCAGTGGTGAGATCGATATCATGGAGTCGCGAGGTAATGATGCTGAGACATACCCGTTGGGGAACAACATCGTGAGCTCAGCGATGCACTGGGGAACATTATATGATACAGATGCCTTCCGACTTAGTAAAGGCGAGTGGGGCTCTAAGCGTACCAAGTATTCGGATAACTTCCATACTTTCGGCCTGGAATGGAGTGAGAATTACCTTTTCACGTGGCTTGACGGAAGACTCCGTGTAAGTGCATACGCGCCACCCTCAAACCTCACTTGTGTCTCTTACTGACAGTACTGTCTTTCACAGCAAATCGTGTACTTTGACTTCACCAAGAACAAGAACATGTGGGACTATGGCAAGTTTGCTGGTATCACAGTTAACAAAACAGTGTACCAAGACACCTGGAGTTGGACAGGACGAAAGAACACCCCATTCGACCAGCCCTTCTACCTTATTCTCAACGTTGCCGTTGGAGGCAATAACGGCTGGTTCCCGTAAGTTTCCCCCGCTTCTACTAATAATCCTGAACTCTAACAGCTTGTCCAGTGACAAGATGGGCGGGAAGCCATGGTCAGATGAGAGCTCAGAGCCAATGCGCGACTTTTGGGACGCCAAGGACACCTGGCTGCCAAGTTGGGGCAATCAGAAAGACCGCGGCATGATCGTCCGATCGGTCAAAATGTGGCAGGAGGGAGCTTGTCCAATTAAGAACTAGAATGTTTTCTCTTTTTTGCTGGTGCAGCTATTAATATTTGGGTTCTTTGGGTGGGGGTCAGGTTAGACAGCGCGATTTCAGTGGACAGGTAGAGTATAGGGGCATTTCATCAGGTACATGGGATGAATTGTCATTGTCGTCTATTAGATAATTCGGTATCATGGGAATTTAATCGGTATTCACTTCAAGCTACCCACTATACCCTTCTTAAGTCCGAGCAATCGTTGGATATACTTGCTCCGTAGCCCTAAAAGTCTCTCGCCTCAATCATCCTTTATTTATCTCGAGGAGGTGACTACTGTTCGTATCAAACGCTCAACGGGCTGTGAAGTGACGATGTCACGGTCTGTTGGCGCTAATTGTGAAACTATTGATTTTTGACTTTTACGCATGGACCTCTTTTTTCTTGTCCGACAGCTCATGATTTTCCCGATGCGCCGAGACTAGCAGCGGCCGTTAACAAGGCACCCGTATGCTTATTATCCACTCTTTTTAACTCGAGGTACGATTTACAGAGAAAGTCAATCAACACTAGATGTAAAAATTTAGGATTTTACGCTATTAGTGGGGGTGAGTTGCTCTGATTAATTCGTGATCATTTGCATCGTTGGTGACTTCATGGCTGCCCCGACTCACGTCTCGACCAGGGGCTGTTACGAGTTGTTATCTATTCATATGCTAACCCCTGCCCGACTTTCAAGGTGGCTACCAGATCTAGGCAAGCGAGGTTAAACGAGGGCCTGATACCTTGATACACTCATCTGCTCTTAGAGTCTTATCTTGAGGCCCACCAAGACCCTGAGCCTAATGCTGCACGATTACGCAGTACTGACTGATATCACCTAAGTTTCCTCTGCATTAAGTTTCTTGGCCAGAACCCCATTTTCAGGGCTACAGGGCTGTGAAATAACGATAATTAGCCGTATAGCATGCTAACGGGTTTTTTCAAGTAAACCCCCTTTTATTTTTGAGCTTGAGGCGGGAAACCGCCCGTGGTTTCAAGACAAAGAGGAGATAAGATAGAGAATATATTGCCTTATCAAGCTTAATTTATTGTTTGTTGGCTTTGCAGAAGGCCATGCAAGTACACAACTTTTCCCTGACCAACCCGCTATCCCATCCGGCCTCTTGAAGCCTTGCCAGCGGGACAAACATGATAACACCTGAGCACTATTGGCGGTAGCCAACTGCACGACTTCCAATGCTTGGCCAACGTTCAACTTCCAGACCACCAAACTAAGCCCAGTCACTACAGCTGAGCAAGAAAAACACACAAGCGACCTCCCTCAGCGAGCCACAACCAGGCAAGCGTGACTCAAAATGGATTTTCAGCTTCAGGGCCAGCGGTGAATCTGCCCCAACATGTTCTGGCCCTTTCGTATACGCTTCAGCGTATAGCGCTACCGGCAGCTCCTACAGACTAGTGATGCTCCTCAACTGAATATGGGAGATAGCTCGTGCTCTACTGGGCCAACTTCCGATTTTACGAAGCGTAGAACACCCAGCACATGCGTCTTCATGGCAGGTTCACACTTCTCGTCATTCGAAGCTATTCGCTAACCCCTGCACAGCATTGACCCTCCTCACCTGCGTTTGTTGTTAACACATGCTCAGCGTTCCGTGTTGCTGAGTCCAGACCGGCCAACATCAGCCACCTCAAGGGAATATTGCCCTTCTTTGGCGTACATGGCCTGCACAGCAATGAGACTATGGAATGCCCCCGTAGACTATTGAAACCTCTCGCTTACTTTGGAATTGACTGACCTTCAGCTTCGATCATTATCGAGCCTAGAACATCCAAGTCGAGGGCTATCATGTTTATAAAGTGTAGTGTATGCCTCATGCAGAGATAAAGATCGTCATCAGAAGTACCTCATCGGCTTTATCTTTGGTTCCAACCCCCTACTATCTTCCTTTACTTGCATGATCACGTCAAGTTAGCAAAATGATCGCCAGTACCTTCGTCCTTTTCTGCGCTGCTGCAGCTGTCGGTGCCATTCCGGCCCAGTCCTTGGTACGGTCTCCATCCCCCCTGACTCTGTAACTTCACACTAACACTGCACTCCAGGATGCCGAGATTCTTTGGGCTCGTGCCGTAGTCACGTCCACTGATGGCATCTGCGGTGCCTTCAACGGTTCCGCCAGCTGTCTCGGCACTGGCTTCGGAAACTGCTGCTCCCAGTTTGGCTACTGCGGAACGTCTGATCTCCACTGCGGTACTGGCTGCCAGACTGGCTTTGGATCTTGCGGTACCCAGCCAGGTCCTCAATACAAGGACCTCGGATGCTTCGTTGATAGCACCTCTGCCCGTGTCCTGCCCACTCTGATCAGCCATGCCGGAAACACCCCCACCAAGTGCAAAGCTGCTTGTGCTGATGGTGGCTTTGCCTACGCTGGTCTTGAGTTTGGCAGTCAGTGCTGGTGTGGATCAGCTCCTCAGCAGGACCTCGTCCAGTCCCAGAGCTGCAACATTGCTTGTCCTGGTGACAGCACCTTGACATGCGGTGGCAGCAATGCCATTGAGCTCTTCGCTACTGTCCCTACTTGGATGAACCTTGGCTGCTATTCTGACACTACTCTCTCCCGCACTCTCAGCAACTCTCTCAACATCGCCGGTAACACCAACAAGAAGTGTCAAGATGCCTGTGCTGCCGCCGGTTACAAGTATGCTGGTACTGAGTTCGGAAACCAGTGCTTCTGTGGCAACACTATCGACAACTCTGGTGCCCCTATTGCCGCAAGCACCTGCAACAAGGCCTGCGCTGGAGATTCTACTGCTACCTGTGGCGGACCCAATGCTCTCAGCCTCTTCTATCTCCTTTAAGCTAGTAGTAGATATTTGGAGGTTTAGTATGAGGTGCAATTAGGATTTAAATCATCCATAGTAATAGTTGTTCTTCTAGATATAGCTTAATATACGAGCCATCACCTGCATGTTACTATAGCTCTTTATAACACAGGCCTTTTTCACTATTAGGCACCACTAAAAAAAGCTGGGTCATAGTCAACGCCTTGGATTCAGACATAGTATTGGCAATTATTAGATAGAGCTGGCAAGGTTTCTCAGTTTAAGATGCCGAGGATGCTGTAGGATAGATTAGATAAGTGATTAGATAAGTGATTAGATAAGTGATTAGATCAATCAGCTAAGATTGGCTCAGGCAGGTAGCTATCAATAAACATGCATGATCTCTGAATTAACGGCAAGGTTGGCCTTTTGAAAAGGCGGAAAATAAGCGAATGGCAAGGGAGCCAATCGCTACCCGGTCGCGGGTTACCCTACGCTTCCTCCAGTTTATCAATCTTCAGTGGGTGAAGTCAATTGTGCTCGAGAAATAGAATAATATAACCAAAGCCTAAATATGACCTATTTCGCCCTTTCAAATACCCTTTCCATACCTCGGTCACCGTTTCAGAACACCAAGCCGATCATACACTCAAAAACCCTCTTCACAGGCAAATCTCGGAAGCTTCTTAGGCCCAAGTGATCACCATAGTCACCTCCCAACATTGAAAATAAGATCGACTGGGACGGCGTCGATAACAAAGCTTTCAAGAACTCAGCCAATTGGAACAACACAGCCTTAGCTGATACCACCAAGAGACCTGCTGACTCTTTGGTCACCCTGGCTGGACCTTGTGAACAGGGTACTTGCCCGGACCATAATGCGGCATTTGACCAGGTCTACACCTTCAGTGCAGTGCCTGTTCCTCCCAGCAACCCAAATGACCCTCCCCTCACAATCTTCTCGTCTAACTCCGACACTCGAGTCAATGACTGCAACAACTGCCAGCGCACCAAGGTCGGCATCAGTCTCGGTGGCACTGTTGCTGGTGGCTGCTTGGACTTCACCTCGTGTGGCCGTGCCAGACAATCTACGTAGACCCCCGCAAAACCCGCGCCGACCGTATCTGGAAGGATAAGAACATCAAGACGTGCTATAGCTTGAGGGTTGAGGATCTCAGAAGAGTTGCGGTTTTGTTAAGTCACGAATTGTCTTACACCCTATCGGGGAGATTGCGTGCAATTGGCAAAGGGATTTTGCCACTGAAGGAAGGCACTGCAAGCAATTGGTATAATATTCTTACTACCTTTAACACAAAATATCAGAAACGGGATTGGTTGGGAACTGGCGCAAAGAGCTGTGGCGGGATGCAACCAGGGTCAAGTTAAATAGCGCAATATGAAAGCTTCTTGACTTATAAGATAAAATGCTTGACCGTATTAGTAAGAGACTTCCATGGAAAGGGCCTCCATCAATTCCGAATGTCCACAACAAATTGAAGAACTCGGACAACTCTCCGAGGCTAGCCATCAGTTCACCCTAGTAGATCTGTCGCAGTAACCTTGGAGCGCAGACTCACGTCACCACGTGCTGGCTGATTCAGTGTGTTTTAACCAGGAAGCAAGGCGGCCGATACGAAACCAGTATGGTAACTGGACTCTTCTGTCTTTGCGCCGCGTATTTCTTGATCACCCGAGGTTTGAACCTACAATATCTGCGCTGAGACCAAGCCTTCTGCTACGGCATCTACAGGATTCACAGGCTAAAGGATACTAATTGAGGTACTCAACTTAGTGTAGATAACCTCTGATCTGAAACTGAGCACTGTAGAAGGAATCTTGTAGCTACCATTCCCTCTACCAATTCCGTGGTACTTGGGCTCAAACAACCTCTTTACCGGTTTCATTTGCCCTGTGAGTGATGTTGCCCAGCTTCCTCTGCTTGCGCCATTCCTCGGCGTAACGAACTCCGAATCCATGATCAAAGACGACGCGGATCTCCTCCAAGGTCATTCCAGCAGCCTCGGGATAGCAGGCGAAGACAAAGACAAAACCTAGGAAAGACAACGCAGCGTAGAAGCCAAAGGTGCCAGAGGGGGAGATTCCGCGCATCATTGATAGGAAAGTGGACGAGACGATGATATTAGGTCCCCAGTTGCACATGTTGATCATCATTGTTCCCATAGCACGGACTTCCATGGGGAGGAACTCATTGGCTTGCCAGGGCACGCAGCCAAGACCAGCTGCGTAGCTAGCAACGAAGAGAATCATGGAAACAAGAACAACAATGGCAGGCCATCCAACTTTGTCATCTGTGAGTTCCAGAGTCTGCCGATCTATGGGTATCTTGGTGAACACTCCAGCTGCCAGTAGAAGAAAAACAGGCATTCCCCACATGGTCCAGAGTAAGAGTTTGCGACGACCAACTCTGTCAATAAGGAAGATGGACGCAAAGGTGAATATCCAGTTCGTTGCGGTCACAATTGTACCAACCGCGATAGGATTGTCGAAGCCGACGATCTGAAAGAGGGTACTCGAGTAATACATCATGGTGTTAAACCCGCACAGTTGCTGAGTAGCCATGAGACCACAAGCGACAATAGCGGCTCGGCGATTAGCAGGAACAGTCACAAGACTCTTGAGAGATTGGCGAACTGAGATCTCTTCGTTGAGAGCCTTTGCTTGCGTGACACCGTATTGTATATCGGTTATCATCTGAGCGACTTGGGTCTCGTTGGCTGTCGGATACATTCGTTGCAAGACTCGAAGGCATTCGTCCGATCGATTATGGAAGCACAGTTGGCGAGGTGACTCGGGACACCAAAACAGGAGAACTCCAAGGAGGATGGACGGGAGTCCTCCCAGTCCGACCATGTATCGCCAGCCATGAGGGACTTTGTAGAAGGCTGCGTCGAAAGCATAGGCGAGAAGGGAACCGGTCGCTAGGAACACCATGTCGATCGAGATCATTCGTCCGCGGTACTTGGCTGGTGCAATTTCCGCAATGTAAAGTGGGATAATCTGGCTCGCGTATTAGCATCAATAAATTTGTCTGTCTCAGGGGCCCAAAAACATACCATCGAGGCTGAACCGACACCAAGACCAACAAGAACGCGACCAACACACATTTGGATCAGTGAGTATGAGGCAGCCTGCACAACAGCGCCGATAGTGAAGAGCACCGAGGCAAACCAGATAGCAGGCTTTCGTCCGTACTTGTCGGCAGTTATTCCAGCAATGATGGCCCCAATGAACGCACCAGCTGCGCAAAGAGCAGTGATGAGCTCCTTGTTACTGGGAGTTAGAAGGCGGCCGTCAAGGTCATCTCCGAGAACCACGAGAACACCAGAGATGACTCCAGTGTCGTAGCCAAAAAGCATGCCACCGATGGCGGTTGCTACAACGCAAAGGTTGAGGAAAAGACCAGGAGCAGAATCTTCAATGAAGACTTGTCCCCCTTTGGTGTTATTTTCGACGTGGCTGACTTGCGTCTGAGTCGCCTCCAAGACTTCGTCGTTCTTTACCATCCTGTATAGAGGAGATAAATTGTATGAAGACTATGATGGAGCTGATGATGGACGAGGGAGTGAACGTGGTGATCTCTGCCTTTTTATATTTGTGCATCAGAGTTAAGGGTAGCTATGATGAGCTAAAGACTTCATCTGTTAGGGAACCTCAATCTTGGCAAACCTTTGTCTAGACCATGCTGATGGTGCCGCTGACCAATGATCGTGCATCGAAATGGTTTTTGGATCATGGCGTTGCCAAACCTTGATTCTGGGGTAGAAGCGGAGAACCTTCATATCGCCTCTCTCCCCATGGGGTCGAGGTAGACGAACCGGATTAGCGTGATGAGAATTAAGCCTGGCATTCTGTAGTCGAAAGAGTTAAAACGGATTGGAAAGTGTATCCGTTGTCAAGGTAATTACTGTGTAGGGTAACGAAGCCATGACTCGTGATCATGGCTCCACCCATCTTCCAGTACCGGGCAAGTCTATCCGTATCAGTGGCTAGTCTCTCCGCGATGTCTGACCCGCTTTTCGGTGGAAGAATGGATGACGCCCAGAAAAGCAAGTCGATGCTGAATCTGGGCAATCTCTTCTGTGTCGAGTCCACCATTCCAAACTCGCTACAGACAGCCAACTTCAAATGGTAGGAAAGATGACCGCCTTCAAAGACAATTTTGTCCACCAAGAACATGCAGATGTGGAGAGACTATGGGGAATCATCCCGGGGAAATACCTATATAGACATCGAGCAGTTTTAGAAGACTAGTATAAATGCAAGTTCACTGCCTCCTCACTTCTTGCCAATTATCCAACATCAACCTTCTCAATCTTACACTCTCCTAATTATCATGGCACCTCAGAAGCTCAAGATCGCTGCTGCTGGCCTCGGCCGTATGGGCAAGCGTCATGCCATCAATTTCCTCAACCGGACACCACGCGCAGAGCTCGTGGCTGCCTTCACCCCCGACCCCACCGAGATGGCCTGGGCCAAGGTCAACCTTGAGCCTCATGGGGTAAAGCTCTACGACGATTATCAGACGATGATCGAACAAGAAGGTCTCCAGGCCGTAGTCATTGGCACTGCAACCTCGGTTCACGCCGAGGAGGCCATCCAAGCTATGCAGAAGGACCTCCACGTTCTCTGTGAGAAGCCTCTATCTACGAGCATTGAAGTGGTTAGTACCATTGTTGACGATGTTCATGTCACCCAGCCTAATTGCCCTAGTGTCGTCAAGTAATTGCCGAAGCCAAGAAGCGACCTCACTTAAAGGTCATGTGCGGCTTTTCCCGCCGCTTCGACGACTCCTATCGTGATGCCTTCAGCAAGACCCAACAGGGTGCCATTGGCAGACCCACAATCATCCGCAGTCAGACTTGCGATAAGCACGATCCGTCAGGCTTCTTCGTCGAGTACGCTGCCTGGTCTGGCGGTGTTTTCGTCGACATGTCCGTGCACGACATCGACCTCACTCTCTGGTTCTTCGGTGATGAAGTCATTCCCAAAAGCGTTTCAGCCCATGGTGTCCGTGCCGTGCAACCCGACTTGGGCAAGTACAACGACTACGATAACGCTGTTGGAATCGTCGAGTTCTGGGGCGGCAAGATCGCGTACTACTACTGCTCTCGAATGATGGCCCACGGGCAGGAGGATACCACGGAGGTTATTGGAACAGAGGGAAAGCTGACAGTCAATGGGAACCCCCAGTCCAACCTTGTCAATTACTATCACTCTGGCGGTATTACTCGCGAGGTGCCCGCTCACTATTACGGACGGTTTGAGATGGCTTTTGTGCAAGAGGCGAATGAGTTTGCTGAAGCTTGCTTGGATAACAAGCCTCTGCCTCTCAAACTTACGAACGCTGCGAGGGCTGTTGAGATTGGTGCTGCCCTGCAAGAGGCTCTTGTGAGTGGAAGGCAAATTAGGTTCGATGAGATTGGACGTCGCATTGAGGAGCCCAAGCTGTGATGCATTATATATTTGGGAGAGAATATATCAATAGGTGTTAGGTATTATTGACTGTCAGTCCTCATTCGAGTCTTGCGTCCATTGTTGCTGCAATGATAAACTCAATGAATCTGTTTGCCAGCCAGTCTTTTGTTGTATATGTCGTAGAAAGTCGAGAACCATAGTCTGATCCAGCCTTTCGGTGAAAACGCTGCCCCCTGCAACATGTTAGAAGAGAGAGCTGTCATTTGGCGATCGGTGCTACCGACAAACTGATAGTGAATGCCGAGCTGTGAACAACGCATTTTCGGCTTTTGCATGTGAGATTGCTAACGCTATTATCTGGAGCAAATGGTTTCGAATCGTTCGCTGTATGAGTCAGTTGATTTCCATCGAAGTATTCAGGCTAATTGAATTCTGACCTCAACCTTCTTGCTCTCTCGGATCTGCTCAAAGACTGAATCCGTAGCAATAGGTAAAGACATTGCCAGGACGATCTTGGCAATATGGTAGTATTGTAAACCTACCGCTAATAACGCTGTTCAGCATGTTTCAGATCGCCCGTGGCGTGGCTTACAGTGAAAAGGTGAGAGGACCCAAATAGTAGGTAGCAATTTCCCTTCATCCTTATTTCTAGCGGTTTCTAGGATGGGGTTGAAAGCAGCTGGTTTGGAGTCGAACCAACTGTCAACTTCCAGTCGAATGCTCTCCAGGCTTTCGTTAGAGATGGATGAATCGGACGGGTAGATGGAGCTCAGAGATCGAGCAAGAAGGAAGACCATCTTGTTTGCGTAGGCTGCATCATCAGTGCGCCGAAAGATATCAGACTGGAGGTAATTCTCCAGGTTTGATCTCAAAGGCCGCAATCTTGTCAGCGAGACGTAAATGTCTTGTCGTAAACACAGCCACGCTGCAGCCTCACCGAGGCCGCCGTTGAAGTCGAACTCTGACATTGAGTTGACGATCCTGGATGTTCCTGTCAAGTGCATTTCCATATCTTCCGCTACGCAAGTCAGCATCAATGTCGATGCGGAATTATGACAAGTCTCCAGACTTACCATCCATCTCTTCGTACTGCCGCGGTATAGCAATAGCGGCAAGAGTCTCCTCATCGATATGTCCACTAGCTTTATCAACAGCCTCTATCAAGACACTGAGACAAGAATTGTAATACTCCAGTGCCTCAGTCGACGTATCTGGCTTGTCTCGATTCAGATGACGCGAAGAGAAGGCGAAAACTGCATATCGTAGCACGGGGAAGTACAACGACCGGCGGGGAACTTCCAACTCGAAGTGGCGATTTATATCTGTCGCGTCAGCCCATAAAGCCATGTTTTCGGTAAAGTTCTTGACAAGCTCCGCCTCGCGTGTTGTGAATTGCATTGGTGCGCGAGAGTATGGTGAATCGGGGGATCGAACAAGCTCGGAGCTGTAACGAAGACGCCGAGTCATTTGGGCACTCGCTGGAGAGTTTCCTGGCAACGATGCCATGGCCTGGGATACATGTGAGGCCGGTGATATTTGCGCCAGTGTAGACGCATGTTGGTCTATTTCTGTGGTATCAGGAACGAATGTCAAGTCTTCAGTTAGAGGTATGCTGGAACTGTTAGCGTGCTCTGAGTTAAAAAGATATCTCGCTTACTCTTCCTGCCCTTGGCCCTCATAATCCTGTGATACTCGATCGGTTTCGTCAATATACTCCACTAAAAGCGTCAGCCGGGTTACAGAATGGATTAATTCATAGCCTACATAATTTTCTCGGTCGCACCCATGTCTGATCAGTGGAGAAGGTATATTCAGTTGATAGGCCAAGGCCCCGTCGGACCGGATCTGTAGAGTACGCTCACAGTCTATGCCCGCCTTGACGCATGCCGAACATGATGGTAGTTCTTTGTCACCTTGAGTCAATTAGTGGGATGGAGTGCTCTTGTGCCCTTAGGGGAAACATACATCGTACATGGCGCACTGCCCCCGTCAGCAACTCGCCAAAGCCTCAATCTAGCATCTCACCTACCTCTGCATGCAGTACTATCCTTGAGTCAACCGCTGGTCGGGATTTGCGAAAGTGAACTTACCATCCGACAGCTACGCGACTGTTCTTCTTGGGTACGGGATCTTCTGCTTCCATTACAGTGTTGATGCTGGAAGGATAAGATCGTGAGGCATGGAACTTCAGTCAAATTAAATAGTGCTCAAGCCATGTCACGTGACACACGCGCTATGATATTCACAGACCAGTCGCAGCAAGTTCAGGATGCTTTATCTGCTACTTCTAACCGAGACACTACTGTTTTTGGCCAGAAAATTGATGAGGACGAAATAACTGTAGCACCCGCGCAGACGTTGATGAACCAATACAGATTGAGCGCCACGATGAACCTGAAACACCCCCGATTGCAAATGCGACATCAGCATGGGCCGAGACTCTTAAAGAGCATGAGAGCGATGGCAACCGAGTGCCTTTCTCCTCAGGTACACATACAGAGCCTATCTATTAAGTCGGATAGCCTCTGATATTGACAAATCCTAGTGATGGATATTTGCAAACCTCGAAGATTGACAGACAGCAATCATTCCTTTGTTGCCATGCCTTCGTTAGAGTCTCTGCAACTAGAGGAAATCGAGTATCTCCGATGGAGAGGTTGCTTTACCTTGCTTCCCCAACCACTCCAAGAAGCCCTGATCAAAGCTTATGTTCATCATTGTCATTCTTTCGAGTCAGTCCTTGATCCTCAAGAATTGTTCGATGCCTATAGTAAAGGCCAATTTAGCTTACTACTTCTCTGGTCGGTCTTTATGTGCGCTGCAACTTTAAGATCCCTGTTACCACGGAGGTAGACATGCACGCTGACTTATCAGTTTGACGAAAATAATCTGTTTCCCTTGAATCTTTTCCAATCTCCTCTTACGTTCAGACGCAATGCTTTTCAGCGAGTAAAAGTACGCTGAAGCTCAATACTCTCCTGATTCCCGCTACGCTTAATTGAGCTGACTTGGGGTATGGACTTTGTATGATGCAGACTATATGAAGAACAAAGTTACATTGATTCAGTCCGTCTTTCTCATGGAACATTTCTATGTAGACGCTGAAGATCGCCTGGATCCTTGGCACTGGAACGGCATGGCTATCAGCCTATCTCATACGATCGGTCTTCACATGCTGATATCTCCCTCACCAAACGGTATAAAGCCTCTGTGGCGCCGCATCTGGTGGTGTACTCATCACATCGTGAAGTCTGGCTATCAATGGGCCAAGGTCGGCCCATGCGGATATCTCTTGATCATTGCTCAACTCCGATGCCAGGACTGTGCGATACGAGTCTTAGCTGTTCGCCTGAGTACCAACACTTCATACCCAAGGATCTCTGTACGCTTCTTGGTATATGGCTAACGCTGATAGGAGTGACACACGTCAGGGGAGAATATTATCAGCCGCCTATACCAACAAAGGCGCAAGGCCTTCCAGAACCATCATTGGCTAAACATTTCACAGGGCAGCTATCATAGCTCTTTACAGACCATTTCTCCACGAAATACCAGACGGAGTTCCAGATGATGAACAGGACTCTTGGAAAGCGCTTGCAAAAAGAAAGATTTGGACTGCAGCCGCTCATGCGACCCATGCCATTAATTCTATGTTGGCAGAAGATCTGATCAAGTTAGCCCAAACGATTGCGTACGTCCTCAAAGCTATGGAACATGAGAACGCCGCTAATGAACTATTAATTACTCAGGGTACTCACTATCAGCCAACCGATTCAAGTCCATTTACTGGAAATGGCATTATCCAAGTCGTCGTCTGGAAAACTGGCAAAGCATAAATTGGCCCTGTGCTTGCTAACTCTAGATGAGATGCGAAAATACTATGTATCGGCAGATGCAGCGTACAAGCTATTTGACCACGCGAGGATGATGGTGGAGAAGTCACTGCGAAACGATGATATAGATTCACAAGGTTCCGCACCCGCAGCTGACTGCTTTCAAGAACCGCAAGGAATTGAGACATCAGAATGGCTCGACAACTTTGCCTCTATGGGCTACGAAGTTGCATCTGTGGGGTTGTTCTCTGCTTTATGGATACCATTTGCAAATCTCACACCAGACGAGTCTTTAGATGGTTCGTCTTAAGGAAAGTCTGTACTTCAAGTAATTAAGACTAATAAATTTGATATTAGCAACTTTATCTTTAACTTGTAATTAACTACTCTTCCTACGTAAATATTTAATAAAGCAAGAAAACGTAACATGCATGATTGTAGTGAGTCGCGTTGCCACCCTGGCAGGGCGACCCTAGGAACATAGTTCGTGGCAAATACCAAGTAGCCTGTTGGTGCAAGATCGGATACCACCGACGGTATTGACGAAGCTCAAGGCGAACCGACGTGACACGTTGCTCAGCGTTAGCCACCACAAGATATGGGGCTATCTGCTGACGGTCTTCTCCGATGCGGGCAACTGATACGAGCTTTCGAGCAAGGCATAAGATGAAGGCATTCATGCTGCGAGTGGGCAGGGAGAAGGTTTCCCGATACGGTGACTCATCTTGACATAGAACAGCCGGAAATGGTGACGCGCTGGTGTAATACCACACTGGTAGATGTGCACTCGAACTTACGTGGTTCGAGCGACTGGCCAACTACCGCAATAATGAGTGATGTCGCCGAAAAGAAAGATTGGACTCTGATAGGCTCGGGAAATCGAACAATCCACGTCGCCGGCATCGGTCGAAGTCTCTCCGATGCATTGTGAGCAACCTTCCCCTGATTCTCCGCGCCATTTCCCCGCATTAACAAGGATAATTGGGCTTGTGACAACATTTTGGAAGACTCTGGGGTATGGGGTCTAGGGGCCCGTCTTGCCGTGCCCAGTCAACTAAGCGAGGCGCCGATTGGCAATCACTTCGCCACTCTCGGCTTGAGTAGAACCGAACCCAAGCAGTCCCCAATTCAGTATACGGCGTCGGGTGGCCGAGACAGGTGCCAAATTCAGTCTACCGTCAATCTGGAGATTACTATTGCAGATGAACGGCCTATCTATCGGGTTGTTCATCAAACATCGGTCCGGCGCTAGAGTATTGGAGTCCAAACACCCGATGCTAAGCTCCTCTTCTGAGGTTTCTACTCTTGTATATAAGTTGAACGAAATTTATAATAATAACTTGATTTACCGGACAGAAGAAGTCACTACAGAAGCAACTTGAACATCGTTCCACTTCAGGAAGCTCATATGCGACCGAGATCAAAACAATACCATGCCAAGTATCCTGAAGAGTGGTGTTCTAGCCGCGTTGGCCGGCGGACTACTGGCCAGTGCCAACACCAGCAATTTTCAAGGGGTCAATTGGGCTGTACTCGGAGACAACTTCGTGAATGGTCCACTAGTCCTGCGCGGTCTCAACAAGTCAGACGACTATGATACCGTCCGAGCCAAGGCCGACGCTATCTACACCGGTCTTAAGGACAACCTCGGTATTAATACCATCCGATTGCCAGTCAATACACTCACTGTCAACTCTACCTGGTGGGACTCCTACACTGGAGTCATCGATTCCGCCACTGGCCACCAGCTCAAGGTGATCTTGGGCTACTGGGAAGATGGTGCGGCTTCGGGAGGCAAGATCGTCGACTTGAACGCCTGGAACGCTATGTGGGATGTTGTGGTCGACCAGTACAATAGCAATAGCCTCATTTACTTTGAGCCCATGAACGAACCTCACGGCTATACCGCCGCCCAGTGGACCAACGTAGCCGCAAACTGGGTCGGCAGACACTCATCTTTACCCAAGGGACGAATCCTCATAGGCGGCACGGGTTACTCCCAGAACCTTCAACCCGTCTGTGACGACAGCCGTTTGGACGGGACCTTGCTGTCCTATCATGTCTACACCTTTTTCAGCGGTGCCAAAGATTACAACGGCTGGGTTCAGGCCTACAAAAACGGCCTAGGCAATTGCGCTTCGCGTGCAGTCACAACCGAGTTCGGCGCGCCAATGGACACGGGTCTCAATTACAGCGACCCTAATAGCACGAATAACTTTGTTCGATACATCCGCGCCTTGACCGATTCCATGCGCGAACTCAAGATTGGCTCGACCTATTGGCCGGCAGTTGGTGGCAAGGTCACCGCAGGCCAAAGCGATGACTGGTACTCGATCCAAAAACTGGATGGCAGCGGTGTCGACTTGACCCTGAGCACGCCCAGCGATTCCGGTGCTGACCGGCTCTTTTATGGCTGGGGCCGAAATATCTGACGAAAAGAAGCAGGCAGTATCATCAAGAGAGTTCAGGAGGATTTGACAGTGTAGTTAACTTGAGAGGCTTAGCATGTTCCAATTTTGAGCGCTATAACAGATACCATAAGAACCCTCTTCTAAACTAAGTAATAGTGCGAAACCTCGCTTCTACATCTGGTTCAAAGCTTGGGGTTATACCTATTGACCGCTTGCTTTTCCCTCATCTTCTGTTCAACGGCCCTTCTGGGGCTGATCCCATCGACATAACCTACGAAAGGAGCCCCGACCTGATATCCTAGCATGTCGACTAGCCGAGGCGGGATATCATTCAGCTTCTCCCAATCTACCGCAAGAATCTGATTCTTTAGCGGACGGACCCACGGTTGGCAATACTGGACCGTGAGTGCCCTCCGCTCTTTGTCCGACACATTCTTGGCCCCTCCATGCCATAGCGTACCTAGAAAGTAAACCACGCTTCCATTTTCCATGATAACAGGCTCCGCTTCGTCAGGCGTCGGGGCACGACTCGAGTCCCACGTGTGCGACTTTGGAACAACGACCGTAGCACCATTTGTGTTTGTATAAGAATCTAGCGCAACCATGATCGCCTATTTGGGTTAGCCATCGTGAAGTCAATAAGAGAAAGTACATATGGCTCCAAAGGGGCGATGTGGACGTGATATCGTGATAAAACCATCATCGTGATGAATTGTTTGGGGGGCTTCTCCCGGTTGGATGTTGATGCTATGGAATGCATTCAGAAGAAAGCCTTGGTCCAAGAAATACTCAGTGAGACCCAGAATATCAGGATGAAGGACAAATTTGTCAAACACTCTTGATTTATTAAGCAGAGCGTAAATACGAGTCGTTCTCAGCCCTTCGAACTTGTTTCGGCCTCCAGAGGCGGCCGGGCCAGCCTCTGGGCTAGACGCAAGGCGTCGTAGCTCTATATTCGCTTCTTCGACTTCGGCATCGGTAAAAGCGTTGGGTATTATAACGTAACCATTTGAGATTGTTTCATCGATCAGCTTCTGCAAATGGGGAGTGACTGGTGCCTTTTCGCCCAGCCGTTTCACTGCGCCGGTCTCCCGGTTGATGATAATGGAATTAGGGGGCTCAGGCTTTCTCTCCATGGCTTGATTGTAAACTCAGGTGATCATGTAATCTTTGATGTTCCAAGAAGGACTGGCCCTTGGATTTATCCTTTTCTGGGGCCCTCTCGTCTGCCACACGCGTCACTAGCTGCGGGGATAATGCGGGGAGCCGAGGAACTGAGTTCCCCTCCCGATTTAAGCTCGCAACCATGAGCCTCAACTGTAAATAACACTGAGGGATATCTTGGGTCTACTCCGTACATGTCCGGTAGTTGAGACTGCTTCCCAACGGCCACGTCATCACGGCATTGATGGGGAGAGGATATCTCCGGACGCAGATGGATCAAAATCCGAAGTCTATATAAAATCCACACAGCTGATTGTTGCCGGCATGGTTAGACCTATGAGATAATATGTAAAGGCCGAGGCAGTAAGTGTAGTAGGTCGAATAAGGGTAATTACAGAGTACAGAGTAGTTGAATGTTAAACTGGAAGCGCTATTAGCTACTGCTAACCTAAAGTAAGCTGAGTTATTCCTATATATAGGGAGAGGTAAAAAGGAATAAGGTTATTTCCGCTAATGAAAATTGTTAATTATCCCCCGGACATTCTATAAAGCTAAGTTTCAATTATATAGATAATAATTTATCTCCTTGCTGTCTTTAGGGAGTTGCTATACTTGTGAAATTGAGATATATTACAGGCAGGCAGGCTAATGACTACTATAGAGTCATGACCCGTCCTCTTTATATCTCTCCATTAATCCGTTCCCTCGCCGCTACCATGCCTGCGCTCAATGCTCCTAGCCGTATTCTTTACTACAAGACGTTCAGCTCGAACAGTACGGCGATGGCTGGGGCAGAGTCCGCCACTCCTCTGCCCAATTCTCGGCACCCCATAGATAACAAATTTATATAGAGACCGCCGGGGATATTTACAAAGCTTTCCTGATAGTAAACACGATTTCCTACAGCGCATGCAGACTGACGCTGACGACATGTAATGACTAATTCTTCTCCTTTCCGGCCACAGGACCGCCACCGTGTTTGGAACCTCGTTACACTACGCGGCTAGTTAATCATCCTGAGTGTGTGGCAAGGCTCATTACGTATCAGCTTCCGGTCTTCTCCGTTCTTCTAAAGGAGTTTGAACTGCAGGCGCATAGACTTATTAACCACATCTACGACACATATCAAGCTCATTCGACATAGCAATGGAGGACTTCGCTGCAAGTCTGTCCAAGGGGCCTTAATAAGTTTGATGAGATCTTGCATGGATAGAAAACAAGGTGACGAGATCTGAGGGAGTTCCCTCTCTTAGTATATAGTATTAGTCAATATATAGCTATAGAATATTTCACTAGAGATTAAAGTTCTCAAAAGCAAAAGTTTCAATTATAAAGACTCAAGCCGATGATCTAAGTTATATGCTGAAGACGCCAGAAAGACCGGCTATTGCAGGGGAAAACCTTCGGGCAAAAAAACCCCTATCTTTGAAGATCAAAGCTCATTTCGCATCGACGGAAACCTCCTTCTAGTTATAGCAGCCGGAACCTCCTTGCCTGGCGTAAATCTTGGGCTGAGTTGTGTCGATAGCGCCATTCACAACAGGGTACCATCCTTTCTGAGCCAATTCTTTGCAGTTATCGTAGAATCGGTCACCATCAAGCCTAACGTGAGGGTTTGCAATGCACTGTGATATTGGGATTAGCCTCAGATGCTTCAAAAGGCCTTGATAAGCTACTTACTCGGCCGGCGCCGTTATCGTACTCAGCCTGTCAAACGGAATCAGTATAAAATCATGTTAGGGAGGACAGTAGAGCTTACGGTCTGTTGGTAGTTGTCGACACAGACGTTAAATGTAAGCTGCCAATCATACTTCCAGCCTTTGCCATTATTGATCTGGCAGTCACAGGCCTTGTGGTCGGTGGCCAAGGCGGGCAGGATGAATGGAAGAAGGGTGATGGCGAAACGCATGGTGAAGGATTTTAGTGAGAGGACTGAAAGTAGTCTTGAGTGGTAAAGAGTGCGATAGGATGAAGAGATGGAGGTGATGCGATGTCTTGGTTGAACTGAATTGGATTGAATAAGAAAGAGGGCAAAGCAGAAGGATATATTTATACATAGATATTCTCTACCAAAACACACTGAGATCGTGGCTCCCGAACATCTTTGCCGTGATTCTATCGAGGCTTGTCGAAGCGGTAAGCGAGATGGGTCGCTCTCGTGATGATGGATCAAAGAGTTTCAGGAGAACCCTTTCGAAGAGAACTGCCGGCTTTCTCTCGCCTCAAAACTAGAGTCCAGGCTTCAAGGCGAAGTCTCAGATAGCACTAAGTGGGACAACAAGGAAGTGTTGCTGGTCATGTAAGAAGGCGGTATCGGGACAGCTTGTAACCAGTCTTATGCTCCATGTCTTCCTGAAACGCTTCTGCAATCACGGCCTCCGGCTGGTCATCACTGCAAATGAGTCGTCTTTGTTATCTGCATTCTTCACAATAGCAGTCAGTGTCATTTGGTCCCTAAATCAAGCAACACTGGATATGCTCTGTGGCTACGAAGCAGTACTACAGTCCTCACAAATATGCTTTATCAAATCTTGATCGACAATTGACCGCCAACCACTGCCAAACTTCGAAACTTTCCAACAAAGGAGTGAAAAGTGGAGGTTCCCAGTCGTCTTGACTGCCGTTGTTCCGTATACCAGAGTTTCTGTGGATCGATATACGTGCACGTGAATTGAGCATAGAGCATCAATGACTACGTTCAGACCAGGCTTCATGCCTATTATGGCAGGTTGTTATTGTTTCCTTGCCTCATTCGATCTGTCGGCAGATATGTATTGTCCGTGTATATCCGTATTTTGACTTTTCATATAGCTCAAGCTTCGGTGTATATGGGGCTGAGGGTGGAGAAGTCACTTAATGTCTTTCGGCTAAAGGGTCATTACTGGTGTTTTTAATGTATCCGTCAATTCTCATGCAGATCCCGTCCTCTTCAGCAACAGCCGATTTCAGTCATGTACCGGTATCCACAATGGAAAGCTTGTTTCTGTTCTGGAACACGTGGTGGACAGCGAAATGTGTTCAAGTCTAGCTGCGTCAGTGCATTTAAAGGTTGGTGTCTCGTACAATCGGTATATTGACTCTACCTACCCTTTTACAAACAATCTTTAACCCTCTGCAACAACACCAAAATGAAGCCTGCTCTTATTGGCCTTGGCAGTATGGTTCTGCTGGCTTCGGCCGCTCCAGTTCCTTCTGGCTCGCCCTCATCTCTCGGCCCAGCCAACGATGGACTGGCTCTGGAAAAGAGAGCTGAGCTCGACCCCGCCAGGTATGTTAGAAGCTACCACGCCATCGATCTGACGTCTCTGACATCTTAATGGGAGTAGCCTAGAAACCCTTACTGGCGATGCGCTTGAGAAGCGAGCCGCCAACAGAAGGATGAACATACCTAACCACGTCGGCACTGCGATACAGAACCTCGGCGCCGTTATTGTCAAAGCCATCGTTGATGCCGCTGGCGACCTTATCTTTCAAATCACCAATAATGGTGCAGGCCCTGCGAAGGTGTCACTTCGCGAAGTTGGCATGGGGCTGGACGCTGCAAATTTGAACATTGCTGCTCATCACACTATCAACTATGATCCACTTGGCGCAATCAACCCAGGCGATTCGATTTCAATCAACTTTCAGCACTAAATTGCAAAGAATAGAGCTTATGATTGGGTCTATAGTGGTTTTTTTGCTGCGTTGTAGTTTTTCCACTCTGATCAAGTGCCCTTTTTAACTTAGCTATACAGAAATCGTATAAGATTTAACTCCATAATACTTAAATTCCTCTAATGTACCTACTACTGGCCATGTACTTCTACTCTGGCTTTTCTTAGCTATATTGAGTGCTACAACATCTGCCGAGTATACATGATATACAAGCAAGAAGCCCACAACGACCCAGATAAATTGAACTCTGAATGATGGTTTTCAACTTTTGCATTTTATAGTAAGATTATCTACCGACGATTTCTCAGTAATAGGCAAGGGGGTTGTATACAACAGAGTCAAGTAAGGCACTCGTATTACCAGGGTTTGAAGTTTAATATATAGGTTCGGGCCGAGAACTTCTAATCCTTACGCTATTAGCTGTAACAACACAAGGGCCTGAAAAGTTTATAAAATCAGTAAAACTTCACATACTTCCACGATTATAAAAGTGCAAACCCAGTATTCCAAGTCCTATTTCAGGTACCATTCATCTCTTGCAGTCATTACCAATCAATAGGTCTAAGTCCTCTTGGTTGCAAACTTCCAACATGAAATTCTTCACCCTTCTCGGTTTTGTCTCTCTGACTCTGGCGCTCGCCACCAAGCCAATTGAACGCGATGCCAAGGAAGACACCAAACATGCTTCTATTGGAGATGTCAAATACGAAAAGATTGACAGTGCAGACGTTGGATCAATTAAGTATGTCGCAGCCTTCTCTCCCTCCGTGTTAAACTAACTGGTCACAGAGTTGCTGGGGCAGATGTCCAGGAACGAGGTGTCGTGAGCCTTGAGAAGCGTCTTGATGGCATTTTTGTTCCCTATGGCGTTGCAGATCCTCAACCCATGCTCATGGCTGGAGTCACCATCTCATTCATCATGGTCGGAAGATGGGTGAGGCAAGGGGGTCATAATGTGTATACTTACGTCTGCAACGGTCTTAAATTCTCGAACCCTACTTCCCGGAACAAGGTCGTCACTGTGGTCGCTAATGGAGTCGCTCTTCTGAGAAATCAGCCAGTCCCGCCTCATTTGGCCGCCCAGATTGGTGCGCCCTCAGAGGGGTATGGTAGCGAAATTGCTATCACAATTGGAAACGCCTAAGCTCGACTTGGAAGGAGACAAGAAACTCTATTTTGAAGGACAACAACTTCGAAGAGCATAATATTACTTTCTACCTTGGGGATGCTGGGCAACCAGGTATATCATTCCCAACTCTATGTAGTTGTGGCGGTGTTTGAAAAATGAAAACAAGTCTCGAAACTGATTGATGAATATTAATGGGTTGCATGTTAGTGCTGGATGTGAATTGCATCCTTTTCGTGTATACTTTCTGTAACAAAAACCAGGCAGGGCGACGAGGTTAGGGTCTCGGTAATGCCAAGCCTGGCACCGGCTTTGATTTAAGCTACATATCAGCTCAAACGATTGACAAATAGAATCAGTATGAAATTATACGTTAACTACGTTTATAGCAAGGACAGAACGTTGCCTTGCATTGATTGGCTAGTGATTAGTGAATTAGTTACAGTTTGTCTGCAAAGTTTCAATTGCCATTTGTTTGCCGTGAGGTTGGGCATAAACTGGTAGGACGAACGTGAATATAGTATATTTATAGTAGTTACCCTAAAGGCCCGCCTTATTACTCGGCGCGTTCGATAATTTAGCAACATACTGCTCTGAGTCAAATAGAGCAACTCTTATATATAACAACGGACTTGAGCTGCTCGAGATACGTAGTTTGATCAACTTGAGAAAATCCCACAATTAGTTGCCGTTTAAATAACGAGATGATGACTTTTCTTTACGGGCTGCTCCAGCTCGGATTTTGTCTCAAACCAGATCAAACTGGCCCAAGATGAACTGTCGTCAAAAGCCAAAGCTCGACTTAGTGTCTAAACAGATTGCATAGTATTATCAGGCAAGCCAGTCGCAAACTGAAATAGGATGAGAGGCAGTATAAGAAGAACTGGTCGATGGAGTGCTCAAGTATTCATTCTCGTGATAGCAATGACGCCGTCAAAGATACATCCAGAATTGGCTAACCCAGTCACTTGCTGATGAACAGCCCATCAACAGCCAACCATCAGTCTGTAGAAATTGTACTATGTATGATATGGTAGTGACTCCTGATCTAGCCCAGTCCTCAATGTACTTTCTGTTGGTTTAGATCACCCTCTCAATACACCTCATGTCATTATGCAGCACACCTCCGATCCAACCCAAGCGCGATTCGTTACCAAGTCTAAAGGTTTCGAACAGTATCGCAGCCAGTGACAAGTTCGAAATAATGAGCTGCGCTGTTGAAATCCTCCAGATATAAACTAAAAGTCATTTATTTAGATACATTCATACGGTAATACGTAGATAGATACAGCACTTACTCATGGCCAGGAGAGCCTTCACCCTAACTATCATCAATCGCATACATTCCTTTTGTCCAGAAGCATTGCACATTCTGATAGCCAGACGAGCCCTGCTTGAAGAGATCGCAATACTTGTCAAGATGGGCATCATTTCGTGGGCTTGTGATGAGCTGCACAAGTTCTTATCATATCAGCTTTATGCTGTAGCCATTGGTCAGCCATCACGGTATTGATGTCTAAGTTGTGGGCTAGAAGTGTTATTTACAGTTGAGACTTGTGGCTGTGAGCTTATTCCAGCAGAGAGAACCTAGTATCAACAGAAACAGGAGCCACTCAGCAAGAGCAGGAACCGCGGTAGCAAGGGTAACAATTGAGAACTTCATCCTGGTGAGTTGAATAAGAGAGTTAAGTGTATGCTAAGTATGCTTGTGAGTTAGATGTAAAGTCGGAATACTTTCATCTTATACTTGTTCTCATGTACTTAAGCTAAGCTCAAACCCAAGCTCCTCCAGCGATCAACCCGCGTGACCATGGTGGAAACGAGGATTCCAGATGGATCTGACAGTCTGTCGCATGCTGCGGTGTCACTATCGGGCCTTTCCATCAGGGACCCGAACGTGTTATCTTGAGATATGTGGAGCGTAAGGCGAAGCCGCTCCATTGAACTATCCACTCTGAGCGGCTCACTTAGCTACACCGCAATGAAATGTGGTTTTGTCGTTGCAATCATTCGGTAATAAATCAGCGCTAAGCTTAGGTTTGGCTAACGATCCATTGATTTGCTTATTTATTCACTTTCAAAAAAGGGTCTACCATTAATTATTCACTCTCGAAAGAGCCCTCTCCAATCCCTAGTCAATACTCAATATGGTATTGTGATTGTCTATCGAAATACATACACCGTATTGTCGCCCATAGAAGGCATACAGTCGCGGGACTGCGCTCGGCCCTTTACCATAAGAAATCTCGCTTTACTAGGCGAAGCAACTTACTAGCTGCAAAGGAGGGCAACCTGGATGTAATGCTACAGGTCCTGAATGAGTTAGGGTCACTTTTAAGAACTTGAGCATATCGAGCAGACTATAAAGTCGAGGCCTGATTCTACTTGACATCCTGTATCTTTCTTTACTTTATTCCAATTCATTCAAGCATTCAACACCCTTACCTTATTTGATCTCAATCAATATGAAATTTACTCTCCTCACTCAGACTGCTCTAGCCATCTCTTCCTTTGCCGGAGCGTTGGGTAACCTGACTCCTGATATGTCCACAGGGAAGTGGCCCGCCCAACCTTAAGGTTATTTATATATTAACTATATATCAGGTTCTGGAATGTACAAGCGGGCAGACTGTTCATTGACAGTCCATTATACCAAAGTCTGGGTCGAGTCCGGTTTGGATCGGTATCGAATGTGGCTTATAACTGCTCCTCGCAATGATGAACACCCTCAACTTTACTGCGAGGCAGGGTCTAATGCCTTCTATCTCACAAATCTTCAATGCTTCTGGGGGAGTGACGTAAAAACCTACATTGATGTAAGCGTGGCCCGAGGCCCTGCAGGACATAAGTATATGTACCTAGTTCTAACTGGTTCCACCTCTGACTCACAATCTCTAGGACCATCCAAGACACACACTCGGCGATGTGTGACGACTTTGAGCGACTCACTGGATGTAGAACAAACAGAATGTTCTTGTCTAACCTAGTACTTGGAAATCTTTGCGGACTCTGCTAGGTACGGACCGTACGGCAATAAGATACGCGTATGAGCACATCGTTAAGGTTGAGGGGAATTCCACTGATATACTGCTGCTGGAATTCATCCAGATCTGCCATACAGACGAGCTTTTATTTAGGTATGTGTGCCGCTATATTGCTCTGTTATTATCTCGCGTTCAGTTATCTCAGGAGATGTATCAGAGGCACCTTCTTATAGCCCATAATAGCAGGTAAATAAGTCATCTTTTAGGTTTTAATAATATTAGTATTTTACTATAGCTATTAGTTAGTTATTATAGTATTGATATCTAAGTTATAGGCTTAAAGTGTTATTTATAGTTGAGATTTGTGGCTGTAAGCTTATTCTAGCAGAGAGAACCTAGATACGCGTATGAGCGGTGCACTTACAGGTCAAGCCCATGTGTATACCAGGCCTATCTTGTGCCTTCAATTAAATAACTTCACAAGATATTATCGATTTCATATATATGATCGCACTAATAAGTAATGTTGGCACAATATTAGCCCGACAATGCTTGGGAGAGGCTCATTGGATAAATACCCGTAACAGGGTATAATCCCTGCAGATCCTTGCTTTATCCCGGGCCAAGCAGCGGGTTACATTTGCATCAAGCAACATAGACAGCCAGTTATGTTCAATGCCAACTTGCAAATAAAACTTCTATAGCTTCATTGAAATTTCTCTGAAGGAGAATATCTAAACACTGAAGGCACCAGCGATGTCTGCTTTGTTGATCCTTTAAACCTCAGCCGTTGCTTACATAACCCTGCAGGGCTAAACTGGGCTTTGCATTTCATTTTCAACACAGCCCCAATAATCAATAATGTTGTTTCAGGCTCCCTCTCGCCACCACTCAACCCTAACCTCAACCTCGCAACCCCAAAATGTCTGATCCGTTGAGTGTCGCCGCTTCGATTGCAGGGCTCATCTCAATCACAGTGGAGGCCGTCAAGTTCCTCAGCCCATATGTCTCAGCAGCGAAGGAGACCCCGCAGGTCGCGGCGCACGTCTACTCTGAAGTCCAGAGCACCCAGGTCATACTGATGGGGCTTCAGAGCTTGACGAAAAACCTTGGGTCGGTGAATATTCAGCATGCCGCGTTGATTGGAGTTAATCAGGTCGTGGCCGTACTCACAGATGGGGTTCTGCTTTACTCGGAGTTGCATAAGGAACTCCAGTCCTTGTGGACTAAAGATAGCGTGGAAAAAGTACCGCTCAGAGGGCGTTTACAGTGGGTATGGAAGGAGAGTACTTTTATCACACTCTTGAACAGACTGCAGAGCTTTAAAAGCTCAATGACACTTGTCTTGATGATTTTGCAAAGGTGCGTTTATCGTGCAATGACTGGGACGACATCTGATTCATTCTTAGTGACTCTGACCAAATAGCAAAGGAACACCAGGAGCAGCTCTCCAATAACGTCCAAGCCCTTCTAGACAATAACACCGCTCTGTCGCGCAGACTGATGAATCTAGAGGACGCTTTGGATTCTCAGACGATTATTTCCAGACGCATGAGCATCATCTCATTGAGCGCGTCTCCATCTCGAAACGCAAGTCAGCAATTGACTGCAGAATCACCAGCTACATCAATCGCCACCGAGAACAGCCTTGCTATATCCAAGTTTGACTTTGAAGAGGATCTTGAGTCATCACGCGTATATCGCCGCGCAGTGAGAGAGACCATGGACTATTCATTCCGGAGCTCGATTGCAGGATCACATAGTTGGTCTGTCTTCTCGGGATTGAGTCTAGGTGATATATCTATCATGCCTGTTATCGCATTGCCCGTGTATCAGGACGATATCACCAATGCGGAGCACTATGATTTCGGAGAAGAGCCTGCTCCCAATACTGAAACGCATGGGACAGTCACGGACAACCCTTTGTTGATAGAATGCCTCGAGCTGAAGCTCAAGCTTCTCACGATACCGGGGATGTCCAGGTACTTTGATGAAATACCTCACCCCGCTGATGACTTCTCTCACCTCCGGTCAGTGCTTGAACAAGCTACACCACTGGCTATTCTTGCTCAGGCTTTGGACCCGACTGAAAACTTGAGTGTCCGTCTACCAGAGGACCTTAATTATGATGTCAAGAAAGAACTAGTTTTATGGTTTGCCCAGTTCTGTCACGATAAGCTCGATATCAAAACGAGCAATCTGATTACAGTCCAGGATCTGATGGGGGGTAGCGCGTATAGCATTTTTAAGGTAAGGTCATATGGCAATACTGAAGCCCGAAAAGTTGCTAACTCTGCTGCAGGTCATTTCACTTATTTCAAATATCACCAAGAACTTGGTAATCCGTGGTCCTCCTATGAACCATTTGTCTTCAGTTAAAGCACAAGTTGACGCACAGCCCTCAGAGCTTCGGAAGCTACTCACAGAGCATCGTCAGTTTGTCCGGGATCTCGATGAACTCCTTGAATTGAAGGACCAACTTGAGATGCTTTCGGGCCACATATTTCAAGGGTCAAGAGACCTTGCAGCTACATATGTCACATTTGGTATTATTACAGAACGGAACCTTTTACTTCCATCAACACAGCAGATATGGGCTCCAGCTTTTGACTTTATTCTCACATCCATGAGATACGAAGCTTCACATTATGTCTACTATGGCAGTCATAGAGCCAGGATACAACTTTGGCTCAAAAAAGGACGTTTCAAAGATAGAGATAAGATCAGAGAATCGCTGGCAAGATGTCTGTATCTCTTGCCCATAAGAGCCAAAAGAATCTCTATGCTCTTTGAATTCTCCGAGGTATAATCTCATTGAAACACACGTACCCTAATACTTAGAATACTAACATTATTCAGTACTTGAAAGGCCAGCCAATGGCCACAGAAGAGCAGAAGAAGGATCGCAGCAGGTCTCAGTCTTCTATTGCGAAGATTGTTTCTCAGCTACAGGATAAGGGAATGTCTAGCGGTACCCTAACCGCCGTTCAAGAGCTTCAACAACGAATAGAGGACTGGAAGGGCATTCATCCCGGAGATCTCGGAGAGATGATTCTCTGTAAATCACTTTATGTGAAAAAGAGTTCTAAAACCCACCTGGTAAGCTGCCTCAGCATTACATTCTCCATCACATCTAACGTCGTTGCGATAGTATCACGGGTATCTCTTCCAGAAAATGCTTCTCCTCTGTAAAGAGACTCGTGGTCAAGGTTCAGGAGAGTCATCTTTCTACAGGTCGAAATCCTTATCTGAACAGAAGCAGACAAAGTTCATATTGAAAGGACGGTTCCACCTGAGACATATACTCTCAGTCACTCCAATATCCAAACAAGGTATGCTCCCCTCCTCTTAAGGTTTATCACCGTCACTCATATAGATAGCAACGCATGTATGTGAGGTTGAATGGGGTGCTGAAAACAGTGATAAGTCAGCATTCTCACTTGTGTTTCCAGTCGAGTCTGAGATGCGAACGTGGACATCTAAGATCGACGAGTATAGAATGATGGCAATACTCATGACAAGGCCAAACCTTGATACAGAAGAAATAGACCCACCCATAATGGGGAACACAGACGAGTCTGTGCCTGAAGACTTTACGGAACGAAGGGAGCCATGGAAGCGATATGGAGTAATAAAATAGTCAGCTGGGTGTGTGTGTGTGTGTGTGTGTGTGTGTGTGTTTTTTTTTTTATTTTATTTTATTTTTATTTTTTTTTTTTTTTCATTTTTTTTTTTACATCATTCTACTATGTATCAGGTAGATACAAGTTTATATAATGACTAATAATTACTACTAGAGAATGACTTCCTCAAATGTCACCGCATCAACAGCGGCCTGAACTGCAGCACAGCTGAATCCAATATAGACACTAAGATAGCCATACTGATCCAGCTTATCCTGCCTAAGTGAACAATCAACACTCAGAGGAGCCCATCGCCCATCAGCAGCGTCGGCGGAGACAGTCTTTGCGCCGCCTTGGACAGGATTAATGTTAATAGGGTCTCCGTAGTAACAGACGATAGCCATGGCATTGCACCCATCGTTGAACTGGCTATCGGTCGCATAGTCAACGAGGAGCCGAGCAGAGAGCCGATAGGTGCTTGCTTTGAGAAGGGACTTGTCTATCTTTTGGTAGACTCCATTGTTGAGTGACTCGCCCTCTTCCGAGACATCGAATTGGAGGAGGGCATAGGCTGGGCCTTCGTAGGGAGACGAGGAGCCAAGTTGAATGGGTTCGTTATCTGATAGCCAGGGGTCGACCGTTCCGAGATCGAAGTTACCGTTAATGAGGAGTTCTGTTGACTCTGCTTCGACAGTAGTAGTGGTTGTAGGGCTCTCGGCAGCGGTCGTCGTGCCTTCGGTGGTGGTTGGTGCTGTAGTAACCTCAACGCTGGAGGCTATTGTAGTGTCGCTGCTACTGACGACCGTCGTACTCTCGCTGATGGCAATAGAAGTTGACGCCTCGCTCACGGACGCGCTCATAGTTGTTCCATCCTCCGTCAACGTGGTTGTTGTCTCTACTTTTTTTGTTGTCTCGGTTGCAGTAATCGCAGTACTGGCCTGGATGGTAGTGGAAAGCGCAGTAGTAGTGTCGGATGCAAAAGTGACAGAAGCAGTCTCAGTGGCAGATGTTGCGATGCTCTGCGGTTTGCAAGGGCCAGCATTGACAGAAGCTAGCAAGGCCAGGTTTGCAAAGACAACCGCAATTAGCTTGCTGGAAACCATTTTGGCAGGCTTCTCAGAGAGAGAAAACAGGAAACGACTGATGGTGGCTTTGCAAAAGCGAATGAACCAAGAAGACGAGAAAAACCAGGACATTCACGAGTTTTATTTCAGCAGACTAGAGACTTTGTCAGGGGCGTACAGATAACTACTGGCGACCTAGCGCGGTTAATGGTCGTGGCACCCAATAGCGTCTCAATAGCGTTGGAATCTCTCCCAAGTCGGACCAATAAGGATCCCGTCTTCATGGCTGGCTTCATATTTCAAATAAGAAATCATTTCAAAAAGTAAGCTTGTATTCGGTAGCGCTTTTATCTTTGCTCGTATTTTATCCGACTTTGTACTTACTCTATGAATAGGGCGGAAGGCAGTTATATCAAGACCTGCATTTTCGCTTACGCATCATCGACCTGTTACTATCTTGTCTTCAGCTTAGTAATCAGATACCTCTCTAGTCCTTCGACACTTCACCGAATGATCCCTTGTACCCGTTCTGTTCCAGGTACAATCGAAATTGCGCATCTTCGCTCTCGAGTTCCTTGTCCTTGTCTGGAATGAGGAACCATGCAACAAGTCCACCCACTGCAGCAAAAGCGGCACCGATAAGAAACACAGCTTGGATACCTCGTTGCTTATCAGAGAAAGAGTCTTGGATTGGTGTGAACGCCTGTGTTCCGATCGCCGCACCAGCCTTGCCGACTGCTGCCGCAAAGCCTAGGAAATGCCCTCGCAGGGGTGTTGGGAAAGACTCCGCAGCACATAGAAACGTAGCGACCTGTTTTGCGATCAGTAAGAACCCAGTAGTTGAGTATGGATAGACTTGGTACTTACACCGGGACCCATCTCTCCGAGCGCGTTGAAGATGCCATACAGAACGATGAACAAGGGAAACACAGACTGGATCGGGGAAAGCGCGCCACCGATGATAAAGCCTAGGATCGTCCATCCAAGGAAACCCAGAGTCATGGTTTGTCTACGACCGATGCGATCCATGAGTAGTCCTCCAACGACGCAACCGGGGAGGTAGAAGCAGTTTACAACTGTACCGAAACCGATGTTCTGCTGAAGTGTGTCCTCAGGATTCAAAGTGGCGATGATTGTCGAGCTGAATATTCCGAAAGGGTATGTCTGTCAACGGTATCAGCAATCTAGACACAGCTCATTGAGTCAACCGTAGTACTCACCACAAAGTCATAAAAAAACCAGGCCAGTGATGTTCCAAGCATCGGCTTCCAATATCTCTTGATCACAAGCAGATATGGTATGTCCTGTTTGATCGCATGCTTCTTGTATTGCGTCGAGTCAAACTGGCGAAGTCGAAGGAACAGAAGACCTACAGGTAGGATAAAGCCAATACCAAAGTTGATTCGCCACACGCCATCACCGACATGTTGATGGTATGCTGCGAGCACGATTAATGCCACGACACCGGCCATGACAAATCCGAGGTCGATTGAGAAGTCTGTTGCGGCGGCGACCAGGAGTCCACGTCGGCGTCTCACAAATGAAGTCTCGTCAGAGGCTTCAGTACTGCCTGTACCACAAGTAGGGTATTCGCCTGTCGAGGTTAGTCACTCATGTGTGAAAATAAGATCCTTTTCAGTTCTTACCACCAGCACCAAACCCAGCAACACCTCGTCCAACGATCATCATCCAGAACATGCCCAATTCAGTCTTTCCATGCGCCGCAGTGGCGAGGATAATACCCAGAACCAAGAACAAGGTAGCAAACACGATGCCGGTCCGTCTACCAAGCCTATCAATGGCATAACCAAAGAAGAGCATACCGAGGACCTCGCCGATGAGGAATGCATTGGAGAGTCGAGTCTTGATCGAGCTGGAGAAGCTATCCGGGTACAATTTTGCAAAGACCGGATTCATGTATCCGATGATCTGCGCGTTGTAGCCATCGGAAAACAGAGCGAGGCCACTTGTCAGAATTGCTGTGATGGCTGACCTGCGAGACTTGGTAAGGACCTGAACTGCAGAGGTACTAACAACAGTGTCGCTTTTGAAGGATCCATCCTCTCGAGAGCCCTTTGCAGCAGGCACGTCTGGCGAAGCCTTGTTATCCATGATATTGATCTTGGAACGAATAGTATCGGAATGATCTGTCTTGGGAGCTACTTTCTGATAATATACTCGAGAACTCTTCACTTATATATACATGAGTTAGACTAAGGATATTCTCGCTTTGCAACACCCTTCTTTTCGTATAGTTTGAAATACAATTCTGGTCAAAGACAGACAATCGCGTGTCTTGATTGTAGAACATTATTGGAGGTTCATACGAAAGTTGTTATCTTATTCAATGGCCTGTAGCCCAATGAATGCACGTGGGCAGCGTTATTGGGTTTGGTTGGGCTCGATGGTCTTCATATTATGAAATGGTTGCCGATACTCCGAGGAGAATTTGACGTCTACCCTTGCTCGCGTCTCCATGTTTGAGACACCAAAACCTTCCTAATTCCCGTCTGCTCACACTAGGCCTAGCTGGGACCCTAAGGTCTGATCTGAAGTGGGACATGCTACTGTATCAACTCGAATGCAGGCATAAAACAGCATTGGTCTCGGTTACTCGGCATGCTACAGTTGTATTTTTGTGTGCTTCTCTGGGCCCATGCTGGAGTTTCCCGTCTCATTGCTTAGGACAGAATGCCCGTAGTGGGACACCAATGCAGCTAGGGAGCGATAGCCGATACAGCGCTACCCTATCTTATCTCGAGCCGAGTAGCGAGCAACACATAGCTGATGACAAATGAGGATGCGAGTAGAGCTCACGAGACATGTAATTTATTGCGACTTGAAGACCGAAAGACTTTGAAACATCATGAGAAATATAAAAGTTGACGAAACCTGATTAAGTCGATCAACCCACTCCATACACCTAAGAACTCGAGCCTTGTTATTCCCATTCAGACTTATCGCCTAAACCCATCACGCACGACTCTCCAAGATGGTGGTCACTGATGATCAGATCACCTTCAAGAAGAACGGATACCTGATTGTCCGTGACCTACTAGAACCAGACCAAGTCAAAGACTTGCAATCATGGGCCGAGGAAGTCCGAAACTGGAAACCAACTGAAGATTCTGAATTCATGCCGTACGAGGTTTGCCATGACCCAAGTCGCGTTGATTCAATATGAAGCAACTAATTGTCTAATACAAATAGGAGGTCAACGACAAGGGCCAAACTGTTCTCTGCCGAACAGAGAACTTTGCCGATTGTCACAAGGGATTCAGCAATCTGCTTCGAAGTCCTAAATTGCTTGGCCTTCTGAATGATCTTGCGGAGGAACCTATGCTTTTGTTTAAGGAGAAGATCAATTACAAACTCGCTGGTAGTGGTAAGTAGATAGCCCGCAGAGACATACTTATCATTGTCTGGAACTGACCGTTTCAAAGGCGGGTTCGCACCTCACATTGATGCTGTTGCCTACACGCACATCAAAGATGTCAAACACTTGACGATTCTACTGAGTGTCGATCCATCTAATATCCGCAATGGTGGGCTGGAAGTTGTTGATGGAAGCCATGAAATGGATGTTCCTATCAACAAGGCCACCAACTGCATTGAGTCGAGTTGGGTTGACTCTCACACTTGGACGCCTGTTGAGCTAGAAGCTGGTAAGTTACCCATTTCTATATGCCTAGTCCCATGAACTAACAATTTTTGAGGCGAGTTACTCATCTTCACTTCCTACCTGGCTCACCGCAGTGGTGCCAACAAGAGTAGCTCTGACCGCAAGGCGATCTATGCAACCTACAACCGTGCTTGCGAAGGGGACCTGCGACAGGGCTATTATGAGCACAGGAAACAGGAGTGGCCAGCTACGCACATGCGAAAGGCTGGGAAGTCTTATGAAGCGGGAGCATTGACGTATGGCTTCGGATCTCCTATGCTTAGTATCGATGCCGGGAAGCAGGTTACATTCTAGGTGATTAAATCTTGTGCATACAAGAAGCTCTCGTTATCTATGCCAGATTTAATTTGCTTTTCTTCTTAAATTATTAACTGTTCCTTAAAGTTTTCTCTCTAATGCCTGTTTAAGTTGTAAATTGTAAGCTTAAAGGTCATAAGGCTAAAGCCTGGTATTTTAACACGACATCCATGTGGCATTGACCTGCGTTCGTGATATCGTGTAATGGTGAATGCGGATTCTGCAGTTTCCACTGTACAATCTTATCAGTGAACTCTACACTTGGCATTCCACTGACTGCACCAAAAATCTTACATAGCGTTGCGACGTTGTCGCAACTACAGGGGCTCATTACCGCTAGTGCCCAGAATGTACTCCTTACAGCAAATGGCTAGGGTGTTTGGCCCATGCTACCCACTTGAAGCGACAAGCGAGAACCGAGAGCCGAAAATCTTGAGATCTCGCAGATATCAAACAGAAGGGCAATCATTGGCCCTGAATCCATTGATAAGGCATGGCGAATGTATAGGTCCAGAGCGGCCAGTCAGCTAATTAAGTAGTAGCCCTTGTGCAAAGGCAAAAGTTTCAAGGGTTAGTTTATAACTTGGACTTGATTTCCCACCACGCCAACCCTTCAATTCAACAGATTGATAACCATCACTGGAACACCTACATCGTCACGCAGCTATGGAACTTCCAACAGTCCCAACGCCATCTTCAGTGGCCGATTATGTCATATCTGTTCTCCAAGCCTCCGAAAACACTCCCTACATCGGAGAACCTATCTCTCAACTCCAGCATTCCCTCCAATGCGCTGCTCAAGCTGCCTCTGCTTCACCACCAGTGGACGAAGCTACACAAATTGCGGCGCTACTTCACGACATCGGCCAATATGCACCAGCCAAAGACCTCCGCAAACTCACCGGCGGAGAAGCCAGAAACCTCGGTGGGCAAGCAACGGGCTCAAGCGTCGGTAGAGTCGGCCATGAGACCTTAGGTGCACAATTCGTCCTTGCGCTCGGCTTTTCTGAGAAGGTAGCGCGTCTGGTGGAATCACATGTTGCTGCGAAGCGGTATTTGTGCGTAGTGGATGAAGGGTACTTGAGCAAGCTTTCTGACGCAAGCAAGATGAGTCTTGCTTACCAGGGCGGGCCAATGAGTGATGATGAGAGGGATGCATTTGGCGCTAATGAGTGGTGTAAGGAAATGTGCCAATTGAGGATTTGGGACGACGAAGCCAAGATTGAGGGTCTTGAGGTCAGGGACTTAGAGAGCTGGAGATCGGTGTTGAAACGACAATTAGAAGCAAAAAAGGGCAACATGATTTAGGCATATAGTTATGTATGTTATTCATAAATTATTCAACTCATGGACATTTTTATCCGCTTGAACAAAATCATATAGCGTTAACTGGGAAATAATCTGATCAGAACCTTATCTCTTCATTCCAGGAGAATAATAATATATTAAGGCAAATCATTTAGCATATAATATGAAACTCAGCTGAAAGGGCAATTAATATGATCTTATACTTATATAAATAATTGTTTATAAGAGTCCTGTTTCTACTCTGTACTTGTTAGCATATTGTTAAATATATTCCTTTTTCTTTCTGTCTGCAGGGTAGTTTTGCATCCTGAGGTTATTTCAACCAGATGTGGGGAAAACGCCAAAGCAGATAAGATAAGTAAGTTGGACGGGGAGATAGAAGGATTTCGCTTACAGATAAGAATCGTCGCTTGCAGATAAGCCCCGCAATCTGCACTTCTCCTCTAAGCCAATCAAACACGCACATGGTCATCGTCAAGGGTCTGATATGCTCGCGAGATCTAATTTCGCGCGAGGCTAGTGATTGGGGATGGATTGGATTGACGATATCATGAACCTTTACATCTCGTTACGAGCACTGTAGCGGTTTCTCGGCACGTAGCCGACCCGTGTTGACGCTACATCGAACATGCAGAATACGAGACATCAAGGCTATCGTGGTCGGGTCCGGAGTGGCTGTCTCACTTGCCGAGCTCGCAAAGTCAAATGCGATGAGGCCAAGCCCGTCTGCAACAACTGTACGAGATTACAACGCCAATGCACATACAAGCCTCGGAGGGTCTTCCGGCAAACTGCCAGCGCCGACAACTCGCCACCAGGTCAACCATTATCACTTCAATTTGAGGGTAGCCCCCAAGCATTGGAGGCACATGACACTAACCAATCCCACTCAAGTCTGTCACTTACCGATGATTATGAGAACCAAGGATCATCGAAGGTGCTCTCGACCGAGAGAACGAACCAAACTCCTTTTTTATACGAGGGCAGAACAAATGTCGATGTTACTGCTTGCTTACAGAAAGCTCTTCAATACCGAAGTGCAGCCCCTATCGTGGATGAGAACTACGAGCGCGATGAGTCGCCGTTGAACTTGATATCACGGGATATCGAGCTGACGACTACACTCGACATCCTCACCCTCCGTACCCAGTCCCCTTATATGACGGAACTCTTCCTCGAGACAGTGGAATGCCCCGGTATCACACCATTCGATCCTCTCAACTGGAAACTCGCCAAACAGCATATTGTGCATCTTGGAAAGTCATGTCTAGCCATTTCTTCCGGCATCACAGCTGTAGCGACTCTATGCAGTGGACAGGTCTTTGCACTTTCGACGTCTGAGTCCCTCTCCCGCTATCACCCCGCGAGGAAGAATGTTGAAGAGCTTCTGGGAGATGACGAGAAAGACTTTGAATTTGTTTTAGTGGCAGTCTTTCTGCTGTGCATGTTTGAGCTGATTCACTCTGGAGATATCACACCTTACCTGAGAGAACCAAGCCGAATCTTCACACGGAGGCTACAAGCTTGGGCACAAACTCAAACTTCCTACTCGGAGCTTTCCATGCGCATAGTAACTTGGCTAAAGATTCTTTACTCAGCTTCCTTTCGAGGTGGAGCAATGGGCTTGCTATCTGAAAGGGTAGTCAGTCTTCTCCCAAATTTCGCTGGCCCAATACCAAACCTCCGACCTCCCGTTGACCAAGAGCCAGAGATATCCAATCATCTTTACGAGGTCTTAAGTGCTCCGATTTTCGACTTCTACTGCCAACTTCAAACACTGTCCGGAGAGATTGCCAAACTGTCACTTTACCATCGTTCACGGACGAAACGCAAAGACCAGCAGGAGGTAGTCGAGCGTATGGCGACTCTGAAGGCCCGACTTCGAGCACTATGGGAAAGTCGGTGCCCCACACAGCGTCAGTCCCCGGAGCATTTGCGCTCCCAAATAGTTCCCCAGATCGCAGACATGATATCGAGTCTCGTCAGTATCTGTGAGGCCGCATATCATGCTGAGTTCATTGATGTAGGCAGACAGCTGGGTGACCCGGTATCCCAGTCGCCAGATTCGATAGAAGCATTGGGCAGGATTGTGGAGATTGTGGAAAGCCACTGTAGTAGCGATGGCGAAGGAAGGTCGATAGCTATCAATGCCGGCTATTTGAGACCATTGTTTCTGTGCGCTATAGAGAGTACAGACAAGGAGCAGACCGACTGGGCAACCGAAAATCTCGCCAAGATTCAGAATCGCGTATATCGGGCAGAGTTCTTTTCAGCGTTTGCTAAGGCACTTTCAGAGGCACAAACGCGCAACGACAGGAGGGTCACCTCGAGGTATTTCTGCATCTGGTATTTTGGAATCACGCCACCATTTCTGTAGGAGCGTGGTCAAAGAAATCTGAGTAAACAACTATTGCTCCAGTTACGACACTGCTAATAAAGCCTGGCTCTTCTCTCTCTCCAAAACCCCACTCTCAACCCACAGTTCCTCACTTTCCATCATTGACTTTGGCCGTTTTGGAGCCTTATCCTTATCTAGACCTGGTGAAAACAGTGACTCCTTCGCCCCGGCCTTTTTGAGAAGCTCCTTGCAATTAGCACAAGGAGGCATCAAGTTTTTCCAAACGTCACTGCTGCCCCATTCTTCATAGTCGGGATACTCTGCCTTTTGCATGAATTTGCTTTTAAGAGCAAGGCCTGTCATTGAATTTCCGTTCTTAGTTTTATCTCTAGAAATGGATTAGCAACAGAACTTGGTCTCTGCAATGGAAGCACACGTACGGTAGGAATCTGATGGCGAATGGATACGTTTCGGCGCAGTTTCCATACGGGACCATGTTGCGACCGGCAAGGTCAGGATTCATGTTGGGAGCTGTCTTGTCTCTGAAGTCGTTGGCCTGAACCATGGGCACTTTTTGACATCTGAAGAGCATATCAAAACGGGCCTCTTGCGCTCGCTCCCTCCAAGCTCCCGAGTATGTCGGGTTTCTCTCAAATTTGTCTCCGGCGTTGGATGCCCCTAGAAAGTACTGGCCCCAATGTTGCTTGGTGCTGGGGTCCTTTTCGAGATACCATGTACATTGGAAGACATACGGCAAATCACCCTCGCCTTGAATACTTGGCGCCCATTTCCAACCTGTATCTGCTTCGCCCGCGATACGCGAGCACCAACGTCCATAGACAGCTGTGAGAGGGAGGTAGAAGTTGTTTTTGTCAGCAGTGGCCGGCGCTGGTCCCAGGAGGCTAAGGAAAAGCCCAAGTAGATCGTAAGGGCACCACCATTGCGGCATAGGGCCCAATGCAGGTTGTGGAGTATGCCTGAAGTACCAACCACTGACAATGAACCTACATGATGTTGCAACATCCTGGTTCCAGCTACTATCCATCAGTCGTGCAATATGCGATGATGGTTGCTTTGTTACGTCCTTGTACAGACTGCCATTCTCGAGCCTTTCCTTGGTGAGTAACTAAGTCCAAGTCCAAAAATTGAGGTAGCAGCATGCAATACTTACGAAAGAAGGGTCACGCGATTGTGAATATCCGCAAGGAGAGTACCCAGTTCTTGATTTCCGGGTTGGACTCGAACTGCGTCTGCGGTCTCCCTCATCCATTTATAGATCTACTGCAGTATTAGTCTGAGCTATCCTGCCAGAGCCCAAAGTACACACCTTGTCTCTATCCCATTTGTAAGCGGCACGGAACCAACCTTCTCCAGGATTTGCCCAGCGAGGTTCCAGAAGGGCAAATGGTTGGGCTGGCATGCTTATGATCTTGGTAGATGACTAAATGAATGTGTGACGAGCTCTGATTGTCAGAAATATTACTGTTCTCTGTGGATAAATAGAGGAGAGAAAGAGCAGATTCCTTTTAAGATGGCGGCATACAATTTCCCCTCTTCCTCTTGGACAAGGGCACGTGATGAATATTTGCTCATAAATTCGGGCTCCCGCCCTTCATCTTTCGGATCAAACTTTCCTCTTGCAAGTACACCCGACCCCCCTCTTTCAGTTCCAGCCTCAGCCAGAGATACCGATTCGTTCAACCACTTCCAGCTGCACAAAGATGGTATGTACAAAGCAACTCCCCCTTGCAAAGCCTCCCCTAACCACCCCGCCAGTCTATCCCCGCAAATCTTGTCCCCGACGACTGGACCACCGACCCAGAGGAGATGGACAATGACTTCTATTGGGGAACTAACGGACAGGGTCGGTTGGCTGCAGCCGCTGTCGGTATCACCAACCCGGAAGGCCTCATGGTCAAAGAGAGGGAGGAGGGAGGAGACGCGTATCTGTTCCAGGACGTAAATGGGATCTACTTGTGGAGCATGCCCACGAATCAGGTGTACAAGTACACCAAGCCTACCAGTCGTGATGACATTCTAGCCGAGATGCGTAAGCCACCGGGTCGCGGAAAGACGGAACTGACGTTGATGCCTCGACGTTCTTAGATTGGTGCATGAGCAGGCTTCTTCTGTATGCAGCTTGATCGGGATATAGGACACAATAAACCTTTCCACTTGTATTCCGTAGCATTTGTTACTGTACATTGACTGGTCTTGTAGCATGTCTCACAGATGCAATGTCTGCATACAAAAAGTTCCATACATCGATCTTGGCATGCTCTTGGCCCAGATCACCATTCTACACCAATCAGCCATGGATTTATAACGAATTGTGTGCCGCTGTAGTCAGTATAGAGATTTAAGTTGGCTGTCTGTACCACGAAGCAACGGCAGATACTGCCACTCAATGGCTGAGACACGCATAAAAAAATCTGCCGTGTCTCACTCGAGTTACTCGAGCAGAGGCACAGCCATCAGCGGACTGCATATGCATTGTCAACCATTTCTAGACCAGGAACACCGAGAACTGGCATGCATTGGCAAGAAATGCAACACACCATCGTTGCGGCTGCTACTATGCTGCAGGCATTCGGGCCGTGGGGGATCTGCAGCTTGCAACAACATCATTAACATGGACACACATACACGTCTGAAATATGATACATGCAAGTCTACAGATGAGGAAGTGTATGCAGTAGGACGAAAACGTCCTGTGAACGTGTGAGACAATTGCCCTACTGCCATATTGCTATATGCCAATTGTGCCAAACCCTTAAAGCGAGGTTCAAGACATTTTGGCCGAGGCGAGATGCAAGAGACCGAAAATCGAAATGAGGAAGAAGGAAGGGTGACACGTGAACCTGCAATGTTCTTGCCACTGGTACTGTTGGAATCGGCCCCGTGTATGTCGACAGCTTCAAGAGAGGTTGACGGTTAGATGGAACTCTTGCATAAGACAGTTCACTTGTCAAAATAAGGCGTTTTATGGATACAACTTCTGGAAGGAAATGATATAGACCTAGGAGAGATGAATGATCGTAATTACACAGTCAAATATTGACAGTCACACATTGGTAACTTCAAACTAAACTCTTCCTTTCCATTCTCCCTAATGCCTAACTACTTCAACAGACAAATCAGGATTCTGCACTATCATCACATTAGACTCCGCATCCAATTTAAGTGCAGGATTTCTGCAATAAATCGCCCGAGACCGAATAACTGCAGTCTTAGTTCCAGCAGGAGGATTGATACTGGCCAAGCCAAGCAGAAAGCCCAGCTCAGGCACAGCCGGCGCCATGACCCAACCCTTCTCAGCTCTAGGCAGTAGGCGAATACGCAAGTAGTACCTGTTCTGGTTCTTATCATAAAAAGTCGTTGGAATCACATTGAAGCGTAGATTGGTCAACATGTGTGCGCCAGGTCCCGTGTAATTCGACATCAAAGCATAGGTAGCATCGTTGGGTGAGCCCAATGTGATGTCAATAGTGACTTCCATGAGGAGGTATTGATTGATCTCGCTCTGCTTCAGGACGATAGAGAAGATGAGATCTTGGGGAAGATTCCATCTGTCGAGAACGATCTGGCTCTTATTGCCGATGCCAGCTTGGTTGCTGCTGACTCGCATCAGAAATCTAGGTGCTGATGCTGGCTCAAAATCAGATGGCTTGTCTTTGAAGTGGCGGGGCCCAACTTCGCTCCCATGGGTGATGGAGGGGCTGTTGTCTGTAATGACATCTTGCCCTCGATGAAGTGGCATCGCTCGAACATGAGGTGAGAGGTAGTTCGAGACAACATCCAGCGGAGAAACATAGTCTTCAGCTCTCGTGAAGCTATCCTCACGACCTGTATCATTGTAATCATCCTCATCGTGTGGCTCATTCCCAACTGGCGCTGCAGAGACGTCTGCACCTGGGACAGAGAGCTTTTTGACCCTAACAGCCTCCACCATGTTGATAGTTCTCAGCTCCGGGCTTCCGTCTCCCATGTCTGGGGGAGCCAGGTCTGCTATCGCCTGCACGGCCATAGCACGGTCAGCCATGTTGATGGTCAAGTTATAAATAGGATCATTGAGCTGCATAGCAAACAGTGCAGAAGTCGAAGTGTCATCCGCAAAGTAAGCTATACCAGATCCATCTGGCTTCCCCATCTTATCCCGCAACACTTCGAGCTGTAGGTCTGCAAAGGCGGGGAGGCGTAGTATACGCAAGTCATTGAGACTTTGACCGCGGATAGAGTTCCATGTGAAGATGTTCTTTTCTGTGGTTGGACTGTATGTAACTTCTTTGAGCGCCTTGTGTCTGTCCTTGTCTGTCTCTCTGGTGGCCTGGTCAACCGTATACTGCCGTCTGATATCGACCTTGACCTCCTCGGTGTTTAGACCACGAGCAACAGCGAACCGCTGCTGATGAGCCGGCTGTGTAAACACAAGAGATGAAAACTGCGCAGAGCCAGGGACTCGGTCCATGAATGCCATCATAACACCATCTGCGACAATCTCATGCCGTAGAAGTGGTGCCCCGGCAGGAGGGTCTTGGCCAGCAGCTCTGAGGGCGCTATCATCGGGTAAGACCTCGACGCGAAGATCTGGGAACATGGTCACCAGGTCTGAGCGGAGATAGAAACCGTAAGCAGGAATCTGGACACGATGGTCCATTCCATCTGGCGTGCGACCGATGTAGTCATTGAGTGCTTTCTTGATAGCGACTCGATCCTCATCAGTACCGAAATGGTTACCGAGGGATAGAGAGCCATCAATCAGAGCGTCGACCCAGTTCTTGTCGATATGGAAGAAGCGCAGGTTCTCTTCCTGCAGGTAACTCGGATCAGGTATGAGATAGTGCGCTGGCACACCCGCGAGAAACATACGGTCAATCAGCCACGAGAGCACAGTCATCCAGTCTGAGGACTGCGGATCATTGGTCTCATCGTACGGGTCACCGGATCGACTTGAAGCCAGTTTGCGAACAGAGTCAAGAGCAGCAGCTGGGTACTTGTCCTCAAAGAGAGGAGACTCAAACGAGAGTGTTGGCCGATCACGACGTTGGAGCTTCTTGTGGTGCCATCGCTTCTTGGCTCCTCCATGTCTGAACCTGGGACTGCCAGGATGTCTTCTATCAGGAGCATCACCGGGCACTTGAGGCTCTGAACCACGCTTTTGAAGATGGATGTCAGCAAGACCCTTCACCATGGCCGCGAGGTCCTGTAGGAGATCGTCGCGAGTGCGAAATGCAGTATCCTTGACATCCTTCACAGCGTTGATCTTGACCTGTTTCGCTGCGGCGGCATGTACTGCAGTTCTGACACGTCCTAGCGCAGCGACAAATGCTTGATCGCCGAGGGCCATAGTACGACCAACCTGCCAGGCGACAGAGTACGTGACATCCATGATGCCCAAATTCGTATCAAGGATCTGCAAATCTATGCCTGAGGTTGAACACTTGGTAAGATGCCCCAAGGTAGGCACGTACGTGGGAGTAAACGGGCCTCGATACAATGCCACAGTTGCCTCGCCTGTCTGAACGCGGTATTTGACCAAGGTATACCCATCGCTGAGACGACGGCCAACAAGTTGTTGGGCCTTGTCATTAGATGCTTTGAGAGGTGCGATGATTTCATCTGGAGCCCGCAACACGCTCAGTGTGCGGCCAAGGTTCTCAAAAGCGTCTGGAACGTTGAGGGTATTTGGCGGAAGGACTGTATAGTTCCAGCTGTAAAGGGAGCAGAGGGCCACGTATCGGTGGTTCTGGCTCGGATAGCTCATGGCTTCCACGCCTTCAATAGAGACGAGATGTGCGCACATGGTGGTCGGAATGACATTGTCAAGTGGACCGGATCTGTTGCCGACAACGATGCTAAAGACAGCCGTGTCCTCAACACCAGCGAGAGCCATTCCAGAGCCATTGATCTTGCGTACATGGGAAAGGTACTTGTACTGAGATGTATCTGGTCCACTGCCCTTGATGCGATTGCCTTGGTCATCAAAGGTCGAGAAAAGGCTGGTGAACAGCTCTGGCTGCACAAAGATGAAGTCTCCACGGCTATTCTTCATAGGAGCCGGACCAAGGCTACTTGTGACGGGCGATGTAACATCGGACTTTAACTTCCATAGGTCATCGATGCTCATGTTGACCGTCATGGTAGACGATTGCTTGACGGGCTTGAGAACTCCATCACTGGTATTGCTGAAGAGACTGCCTGCGCCATCTAGATCCTCTGGAGGTAGACGAAGCTCGTCTTGGGCAAACGCGAGAACAACTAGCCAAGGGACACGATTGCGTGGTATGCTAGTCGCCTTCTCCGCGCCCAAGGCCACTCTCTTCATCTGGGCCTTGAGTGCCTTGTTACTCCCGCCCTTTGGACTACCCAGCCTCTCCCACGGCAGATGCGGATCCGTCAAGACGATATGCGGCAAGATTCTATGATCATCGCTGTAACCCGCTGGAGGATATGTCGAATGAATGCTTCCATCTGGCAGGGAGAACTGCGGTGCATCAACATAGAAGGGCTGTTCTGCCACCAGGTTGAGCTCATCCCCGTTTGCTTCAATGGTTTGCTTTACAGAGATGATGTGCTTGGGACCTGCTTCGATGCCTGGGGCCCAGAATGAATTGAGCTTTTGCTCGCCTGGGGGCAATGGATCAATCTCATCCTCGACGACTTTGCCGTCTGCGAGGACGGTCACAGATTGAGTGGCGCTGAGACGGGACTCAGAGCGATTGGCAGCGACGATACGGCGAGAATGCCGTATTGTCAGATGGCGAGGAGAGTCTATGCGTGTACTCTTGCCCCCAGGATAGATGCCCATGATGTCTTGTCACTCAGTTGTGAGTGGGATTGTGTCTAGTGGAATTGGCCCAGAAGGCTTCTTAGATGGAAACTGTATAAGAGAATCTTGAGAAGCAGATGATTGTAATGAAAGTGGGCGATGAAGCTGGCGAATATTGATTGCACGTTGCCAGTCAAGAAAACCGAAAACCTCTTTTGCGCAATAGCTCCATCAACCATCAAGGAAACGATTACGCCTCCGAACAACAATTGACCCGCTTGAAGCAATTGTCTCGATCGCATTAACGAGGCGTAGGTGCCGAAAAGCATGTCCTTGGCATCACAGGCCGATACTTTTTCGATACGCAGCCAAGAGATCACTGATGCGCATTTTCACAGACTTTGTGATCGTCACTTCTCATGCAAGAGGGGTGTCTCTGTAACTCAAGCACAGTATAGGCGAGCAGCATGAGCCTATCGGATGATAACCCCAGAGACATGACATGCATAACACTAAAATTGTCCCGACCGCCAGATGCGGCCCGAGCGGGGCAGAGTGCCAACGAGATCGCGATATGTAACCAATTCCTAATCGAGCAAAGACCACCGGGAATATGATCTGATCACATATGCAAGAGACAGAAACGGGATTTGTCAAGTGAAACACGCGTCAGGATTCATTCGAACCAACGCCACCTCGCACCAATGCCAACGTCTTTACTGCGACACGTTTCACATGCCTCGGTCACTGTACTCAAGCTACATGAGGTATTGGCGCCAAGTAGCCAAAAGGCCTTTGGAGTGACACAGGAGCGGGGTGAAGCCATCTCAAGAGTAAAGGTTGCTCAGCTCATGCACTTCAGACGCTGTGCTTCAGTGGCGTGTTATGAAGCATGCGTCCTGAGAGAACATCAAAGACCATGACGAAAGGATGAGTAGCTATGAGGAAAGAGGAAAGAGGAAGGGGTTATTGGACCGCCCACCCAAACTTACAGGAGGGCTCATCAATTCTTCTCGAACCTGGAGCTTCTTACTAGACTGACACTCAATCAAGTTGATCATGGCTCCCATCACTGCTATCATCGACAAGACCAATGCCAATGATAGCGTCATAAAGCTCTTCTACGCTACGGGGAAAGCTCAGCTTGGCCTTTCTCTTTGGTCGGGCACAAAGGATGCAGACCCTGAAGCCCCAATCCAACCTCCCCAGGAAGTCGGGAATGGCCAGTACATCCTCAACCCATCTCAGATGGCGAGTATCAACTTCCAGGGTGTAGAGAGAGTCTTTACTCTTACAACAGAGAACCCGTTCAAAGTCACCCCACAAGACATTCACAATATCTCAGAGATTTCCGAGTCAAAGCAAAAGACCCTGGCTAGCGTGCCAATTGGCAACACCACGCTCGCTGCCTGTAGAAACGAAGACAATGCCTGGGTCTACTACAGCAAGTAAGTAATACATTCATATGAGCTGGTTGAAAGTCGAAAGCAAGATCGTTAACAACCTTCAGTACCTACTTTAGTGGGAGATGCTTTATGGAATACAACCTCCAGACTTCACAGAGAACTGAACTTGCAGGCACCTTTGGTCTCTGGATCAACTCCTTCGCCGCTGCTTATTACGATCCCGCCACTGATAAGCGATGCCTTATCTACGAGACAAGCTCCCTTGTAGAGTTTGTCGTCGGCAGTGACCAACGTAAGGATCCCATTCCCTTGCTTCAATGAACTCTACTCATTACTGTACAGCTGCCTCAGCAATACAGCAAGCATCTGACATGCAACGAAATACGCCAGTGGGCGTTGTATTTGAGAACGGCAAGGTCTTTCTTTACTACTGCGGGAGAGGTGATTCTGGCGGCATTCGGCGAACTATCAAAACGGAAAATGGGTGGCAGAATTCTACGCTTATTGACAGTCGTACTATTTCGCAGGATAGCCAGCTTACTGTGGTGCGGGCTAATGGTATTAACCATTTGTTCTTTGTGGCTAGAGATCAGACTGAGGATGAGGAAGAATACTTTGTACACTATCCCGATGAGATTAGTTAGTTGACATAGCTGTTTATGTGAATTTAGTGAGACTTATGCATGAGAGCTTAAACCGGTACAGAGCACTTTTTGAATGAAAGTAACACCAAGCCCTTATTCTGATGGCGAGAAACAATATCATGTACAAAGAAATGAATGAAAGATACACAAGACCATTCGTCCATGACACTATTGGTAGACACTCTCATCTTCAGTGTGATTTTACGAAACATGTTCCATTTGAATCATAACTTGTCGGATTAGAAGTAAATACAAAACAACAATTCATGCATTCTGAGGGTTGCTGGGAGCAACGATAGGGTTTCTCAACTGCAAGAACCCCTCAACAGCAGCGTACGGCCCATCTTCAAACCCAGGCTTTATCAAATCACCCTTCTTCTCAATACCAAACGCATTATAAACCGCCCCAGGGTCTTCATTTCCTGCTGCAGCCTCCTCAGCATAAGGCTGAAACCAACTCCAGTCCCCTCCACCGAGAGAAGGCAACAGCAGGTTACGCTTCGGCATGTCCCGAGAGTTCTTGGTTGTCAGCTTCTCAGCTTCAAGATATCCTGGCACGTCATTGACGGGCATAGTCAATGGTCCTGCGTGGAAGAAGGCTGTCATGGTGTCCATGGCCTTTTGCCACGTCCACGGTGGGAGGAGGAGCTCTGCTGCTGGGAGGAATGAAGAATATGCGTGGATGGGGGTGAAGGGATCTAGGATGGCGCCGAAGATTGACATTTGGGCGTTGCGTTGGCTCTCGTAGGCTTGAGGCTCAACGTCGGGAGTGGAGCCAGAGAATGGGGGCTGCCAGAAGGGACTAAAGATGGGATACTGCTCGGTATCAAGACGTATCAATGGCTCAATGGAGTTACCGTCTGGAACGAAGAAGGTCTTGATCTTGTCATAGTTCAGCTGGTCAGACCCAGGATCCGCGGTGTCAAAGTAACCGACAAGTCCATCATAGCCAGCCTCTTCATTACCGAGGCGCAACTGAAGTTCATAGTAGGGAGTCTTGTCGTCAGGATCCGAGGGCTTCAGCAGTGTGCGCTCAGGATCGACCACATTGACCTGAGTGCTCTGGATGTCAAGAGGTGGCCCGCTCAGCTCAACAGACCAACCAGTATTGACGAGCGCAAGTGGCTTTCCTACAATAGAGTTGAGGAACTGAGCGTAGGAATCAGGAGCTGGAGGCAGTTTCTGCTGCGCCGTCGTGATCATACCCCAGAAACCAAGAAGATATTTCGGATCAGCCAGCTTGGAGATGAGAATATCAAGCTCGCGCGTATCAGGCGTGGGCTGTGTATCTGTCTCAGGACTGAAGGGTAACCACTTGGGTGACTGCAGAGTACCCAATGGCCCACCGACACGAACCTCGCGGTAGAAAGTACCATCGGGGAGGAAGATCTGAATGCCGTAGTCGGCATAGTTGGTAATGACCCATCCCCATATCGGGGTCTCCCACTCCGTAACAGGACGCCACGTCGCAGGCCCCGGGTTACCACTCGGGTCATCAGAAATACGTCTGACAAACTTGGCATTGATACGCGCCGGCTGGTTCATCTGCGGGGGCAACTGCAGAAACTCAGACTGCTCCGGGTTATCCTTGATCACCGTATTGGCATACTTCTGCCCATCTATTGTTACCTCCTGTGGAGCATAAAAGTTGCTTATGCAGGGATAAATAGGCGGTGGACCATCAATCCGCGGTCGCTGATCAATGGCCATGAGGGACTGGCCAAACTTGTCGATGACGTTGAACTTGCGAAACCGGAACTGGCCGTGTGTAACGGGCTTGAAGGGGCAATGATCACTGTCGGTGAAGTTGACCAGTGCGGCGTACGGGGTAAGCGCTGAGTTACCGTTGATGAGCTGGAGCTTATCCCCTGTTAAGCCAGCGGGTTCGAATTCCGCCGCCTTGAGGACAGAGCTGGACTCTCCGTTTGAGTCGACGACCTTGTTCTCGGGCTTGAGATGACTGCCCTCTGCTTGGGTGACGAGGCCGCTGGTGAAGCCAGATAGTGGCGAAGAGAGATAAGAGAGTTCACTGATGTTGGCTAGGAGATTCTCTCGATCTTCTTCTGAGAGGTACTCATCAAGGATGCTGGGTGGAGTGTTTTGGAAAAGCTGCTTAATCTTGGCACCAAGAGCGAAGCTGGGCTGAGGCAGAATTAGGACACGGCCAGACAGGACACGAATATCCTGCTTCTGAGCACTTGAAAGAGCTTCCCAGAGTGGCGGAGGAGTCTCACTATCAGATGGAACTGTAATGCCATATCTGACGAGCTTGTTCTCCGAGTGGCGCGCGGTGTGTTCATCCAGACTCCAGAACTCAAATGGGATGTGGGTGTATTCTACCTCCCACTCAGCGTAGAGAGGAAACCATGGCTGTCTATCGCCCCACTGATCACGCCAACGCTTGTCGGTAGTCAACTGATCGTGGAATTGCGGGTAAAATTTGCCATTAGGCGGCTCACCAGAGACATCGCTGTCAGGTCGCAGGGCATGGAACTCTGTGATGAGCGCTTTGGCAGCTGCTGTCAAAACAGCCGGAATCCTTTCTTCCATCAGAGCCGAGATGGCGGTCAGTTTATCGGGTATAGCTTCGTGCGGAATGGTATGATATGGCGCTCGGATGGACAGATTATCGAGATAATCAAGCGCCCAGCCAGACGGAATACCGCCAATGAGTACTGTAGGATCATTTCCCCCGTAGAAGACAGGCTCACTTGTGGACTCGACCGTGGCCAAGAGACTATTCGCCAACAGAGTCTTGACCTGCACTTCAAGATTTGTGATGCGCGTTTGGAGACCACTGATACGGGTTGAGATCCGTCCAGCTTCAGCCTTGAACGCTTCATTGTGGTCATTGCCCTGATTATCGCTCTGACCCAAATCACTGGCATATTTCCACCAGAGAGAAAACATGTCCCAGCGATACTGTAGCATCGCTCTGTTGCAGGAGTCTAGCAGCGTTTGAGTGAGATTCAACTCATTGATCCTCTGAATGGCTTCTGGTTCGGGTTCTTTGGGCTGGTTTGTGCTCTTATCATCAGCCTCAGCGAAGAAATATCGCGTGCCGCCCGGTGAACGATCGTAAGACCAGTTATAAACAGAGTCTTTAGCCTCTCTCTGACCCTCGACACCATCATCACGGGCTTGTAGGAGAGATTCAAGAGCAAGGATATCTTCCTCAAGTTTGGCGACGTCTTCTGAGTTGCCGTCGGCGTCGCCGCGAGCATGACAATACGCGAGCAGTGCATCCATTGGAGTTGTGCCAACTGCGACTGCGGCTTGTTTCTGATCACGAAGACGATCATTGAAACTATCGGCAGGGACACTCTTGGGCTTGTTCTCGTGGTCCCAAGCGACATCGTACATGCAGCCATGACAGAGGATACGGATCTGACTCTTGAGATCCATCCATGGGTCAGGATTTGCTTGGTCTGTTCCCTGGAGATTCATGAACAGCGACTGCAAGTTCTCTCCATGAGTGAACTCGGCACCGGCTTTCCAAAGAGGATCAACGGTGTCTTTCCAATGCCACCCGAGGACGTAATAGCTTGCCTTGGCGTAGTCAAGATACGATGGATCTTCTTTATCTCCGTACTCAAAATTGTCCAAGATGCTGAAGACGTTGGCATTATGCATCTGGAAGTCAGCAAAGAGCTGGTTTCCACTTCGAAGCAGACTGATATCCGGAGGTTCAGTAGCCGGGTTGGGATTTTCAGTCCACTCAGCAAGCGGAGTCTTGCGCCCGATGAAAACCTCAGCTTGCTCGTTGATGTTGACATTATCGCCAGCATGCCCCAGCACGAAGGGCGCTACATCAGTCTGTAGATCTGCCTGGACGGGGATATCTTCTAAGGACCAAACATAGTCGCTCTCAACGACCCAAGCTTCATACTCGCGGTCCTTGAAAGCGTCTTTTGCGCTGGTTGGCTGAATAGTATCCAGCTCAAGCTTTCTGATGACGATCCAGCGTGTCGGCGGCTGCAGAAAGTCTGGAGTTTGGTGGGGAGCGTCACTAGTCGTAGTGGACGCAGCATCAAGTCCCCGTCTCATTCTCTCTTTCTTTCTTCTAGACTCTGGTACAGAGCCTGTTGAGGAAACTCCCGATCTATAGAATCGGGGAAGTGTCCAGTGAACATAGACGCCATGACGGTGGCGGAGCGGTTTGGGCTCCGGACGACCGCCGAGGTCAGTCAAGCGTGAGTTGATAGACGCTGGAGCGGTGTTGTGCAGAGCGACGTGATTCTGGACATCGCTTTGGAGCAGGAAGCTATCAAGTCTCAAGAAGGTGTAGTTGGGCTGGGTGATGGGACAGATGCGAGCCGTGGTGTCTTGATCGGTGCCTGTACCGCATACAGCTGGATTGAGGACGAAGGCATCCAGTTGCATAGGCACCAGAGCGACTTCAAAATCCTGAATTGCAGTGTCTTCACTCATGGTTGTCAATGCGAGTAATTTGTCTCCGAGAAAAGATTGAGTCGAAAGTTGGCGGCAACAATGATACCAAACCTTCAATGAGGAAGCTTTGGTGTTCTAGCTTCCACGTCTTGGATTGAGATCCTGTATCCATTGAAGGAGAAGCCGACTCAACTTACCTCATCAAGATGGCAATCCGAAGTGGAAGCCGATTTCGTAAGCGACGGTTTCACATGGCTTCTCACCGTCCGTACCTTGATTTCTCATTGTCTCTCATCTTTCCTCCCCCTCTTTTCTCTCTCCGGGCCAAGACAATACGGCCCGTATCGGATGCACGACGGCGGATCTGGATCTACCTGCATTACTGTGTCACAACCCGTCCAACAATCGAGATGTGGGGGTACTTTGGCCTAAGCTGAACATCGCATGCAGCTTGCAGGCGAAATGGAGGTGCCGTGAGACATTTGCATCGACTTGTGCTCGTCTTACACCCCGCTTGAATTGAGTGCACATCAATTGATCGGCATGCATTTACCGGAATGTCCTGATGGTAACACCAGGTAACTGCTTTTGGGGAGAGCGGATACTGGGCATGTTTTTCGGGGTCTATCATGGTCCCCGTCACTGAGGAGCGACGAGAAACCGAGTTACTATGCTTTTCCCTACGTCTTTACCCTATTCGCTGCTTGTCTTCCTCTTTCCAGTTGAGTTACCCAACTCACTTCTTAACATCCCAATTCACAGCTTACCATTTTGACTTATTAGTACCCTTCACTCAGTTTCGCAGGGGAAGCTCCCACTACCTCCTGTATTCGGCCCTCAAGGATCAGACGCATTCATTAAGGCACTCTTTCTCTTTCAATTAGGAAGATGACTGTGTCTTCAGACCCCAAGGATGCCGATAGCTCGGACAGAGCGTTGGGGGCATCCGACGCTGGAAACTACAGCATTTACGCCAGCTCGGCAGGTCAACGTCCTGGAGACAACATCCAAATCCTGGCAGCAGGAACAAACTTGGATAAGTTCGTCGCTGGCTTGAACCCCAGCAAAGTCATCATCTTATCCGAAGCCCCAAGCCCAACTGCCAGTTTCGACGGCTCTGACGAGACCATAAAATGGTTCCAGAACATTGATCCGGACGCTAGTGGCTCCGTCGCCGTCGATGACTCAAAGAATATCGAAAGCTTCCAATTCTCCCTTTCTCAGCCGTGGCCGCTTGAGTTCAGCTCAGCTAGCGATATCCTGCTCTTCACATTCGGTTCAACTGGTCTTCTCGGTAGTGATGAGACCGGATCACGCATTGAAGCGCCGGGTATTGACCCTACCAGCAACATGTTGATTTGCGGTCTTGACTTTGCCAACATGAAAGACATCACCGGTATCAGAGTAAAAGATGTCTTTGAGAATGCCAATCAAGAAGGCATGACGGACTTCATCCCTCTTGCGGTCCTCGCCCTCGAGGTGACCCTGAAAAAGCCACCAGAGAATGCAAAGCCCATGAGGAACGCTCTATGGTTCGTCCCATCAGCGGATAAACGGCTTGAGACTCGTCTCCAGTTCCAGCTCTCGGACTTCGACGCATTGCAGGAGCTATTCTCAATTGCTCTGAAAGGTCTCGTCATTGATAGCGCGGACGTCGTCTACAAGAGCAAAATGCAATTGGGCGTTACGGAAAATGGCGAGATGCCTCTCTTCGCTGGTCAAGTGACCTTTAGCATCGACTGCTCCCTCAACAGTGCTGGTAATACAGTCTCGATGCTCGCTGGCGTTGAATTCACCGCTACCACGATTGACTTTACCTTCATGTTTCTCTCACCAGACCCTCTTGCCGGAATACTCCAATGGCTAGCTAGCCTCACCGACGATGAAGAAATTGAGACGGTTGTTAATAGGATTCTTGGCAAAGAAGAAGGTGGAGAGAAGGTTCTGCCCGCTGCAAACCTACGAAGACTGCGCATTGGGCTTGATACAAGAAAGGATCCGCAGAATCCGAGACTTGGCTCTTTTTCCTTCGATATCGAAGTTTCTGCGAACTTTGGTCGTGGAGAGAGCAAGGACACCCCTGTCTTCTTGATCACGTATAACTGGAATCGATCTACCGGTACTTATGGTACTCTGTCCGGACAGTTGTGGAACAGTAAGTAATGACATGATCCTCTGCGCTTACTGTGGCCTTTACTAATTCGAGTTATACACAGACTTTGGCGCATCGGATGACCTCGACTTGGAGCCAGAGGGTGAGAAGTGGGCCATTCTCAAGCCCTTGACAGCTTCCCCAGCGTCTTCCATCGACATCGCCACTCTGATCCCCGGCCAGACTGTGGTCAATATCCCTGACACTTTGCCCTCCCAGATAACCCTTGCATCCATTGAGCTATCCCAAGAATCATTCTCTCTTCGCTGTCAAGCCACTGCAAACCCTCCAACTCCAGGCTCAGCCCCCCAACCCTATCTCGGCGAGGTTGTTCTGGCGACCTACTTCAACTGGGGCAGCAGCTCAGTCTTCACCTTTGACGTCGGGATTTCCGTCCTGATTGATCCACCAGAGGATTCTGAGTTCGATCTCCCCGCTGCCTTTGTTGGAACTCTTGGCTACGATTCTTCCAACAAGTCTTGGGAGCTTACGGCTTCTATCAATGGATTGTACGCCGCAGCTCTGACTGAGTTCTTCCACGATGATGAGAAGGGCCACGTTGGACCGCTGATCAATTCCATTGCCATCAACACTTTGTCCGTTGAGTATACGTACGAGAAACAGAGTGGCAATAACGCCAAATCGGTGGGAAGCACGTTCACTATCTCTGGTGACTTGGTCGTTGCGGGGCTGAGATTGAATCTCGACTTCAATTACACTTCTAACGGCTTTACATTCTCAGCGGCACTGAATCCCGCCGACCGGAATGCCACTATCGGAGATATCCTCACGGACCTTCTCGGATCTTCGTTTGACATCCCTGACTTTGTCTACGACACTCTGATAGTCGGTGACAACAAGGATGCCTTCAGCATTGATATCAAGAAGATGAAAGACGCCGTCTCCGGCATCGAGTCATTCCAATTCCTTGCCACTCTCAATATTGGACATCTCCAGTTCCTCTTCTCCCAGCTCCATAGCACTGAATGGGGTCCCAAAGATCCATCCAAGAGACTATTCAAAGCAGCCATAAACGGCTTCGGCAACATGGAACTTGAGATTCCTCTTGTTGGTACACTGTATCAGCCACTCGATGAGCTGTACTTCCTATTCGTCCAGGACCCCAAGCCACCAAATAGACCCGGTCAAATGACAGGCCTGACGCGAGAGGATATGGGTCTCCTCAACAACGGCGTGATGCAAAAGGATCCGCTGCTTGTTGCTGACAAGATCAAGCCTGACCAGGCGAAACCAACTGACCTTCTTGTGCCCTCTGGTTGTCACTTCGCTGTCATTATACGTAATGTGGCCAAGGGCGAGCGCGCGTGTCTGCTAAGCTATGGCTTCATGAAACCCAAACCTTCATCATCTCAAGCACTGGCCTCTAGTGCCGAGGAAAAGGGCAGAAGACGCACTGAGGAGGAGATGGATGATGGAGGCCCTAGTGCCCAGGCCCCATTCAAGAAAGATACCGGACCCATAGCCATCAGCAACGTCAGTCTGAAATACAAGGCAAAGACATTGTCTATCACCTTTGATGCGACGTTCCAGCTTGGACCGATTGGGTTCTCTCTTCTCGGCTTCACCCTCAACACCCGATTTAAGAGTCTCGATGAGCTGCCAACAATCAGTGTCAACATTGACGGTTTGGCAGCGTCCTTTGATCGACGTCCCCTCACAATCGCCGGCATCATCGTCCACGGTAATGACGGTGCCATGGACTACTACGCTGGTGGTCTTATCATCGGCTTCCGTCCTTATCAGTTCCAAGCAGCTGGCTTCTACGGAGTCATCACTCTCGCAAACAGCAACAGCTTCCAGAGTGTCTTTGTCTTCGCAAAGCTCAACGGCCCGCTCATGACACTTGCCTTTGCTGAGATCAGCGGTATCTGCGGTGGCTTTGGCTACAATAGCAGCGTTCGCTTGCCTTCTGTAGACCAAGTCTCGGATTTTCCCTTCATCAACAGCAGCCGTCTCAGCAACAACGACAATGCTCAACAAGTCCTTATGGAGCTTGTCAGTCCCACCGGCGGCGGGTGGTTCCAGCCACTTGACAACACCTACTGGGGTGCCATTGGCATGAAACTCTCTGCATTCCGTATGCTGAGCGTCGATGCTGTTGTTGCAGTGCAGTTTGGTGACTCGGTGAAGCTGGGCATCTTCGCAGTAGCGACTTGTGACATTCCTTCAACCAACTCGCAACTTAAACTTGCCCATGCTGAGTTGGGTATCGCTGCTGTGTTGGACTTTGACTATGGCTTCCTCAAGATCGAGGCGCAGCTATCACCTCGCTCTTATATCCTCAGTCCCAACTGCCACTTGACTGGCGGGTTTGCCCTTTGCTACTGGTTCGATGCGCCTCTCGCCGATAAAGCCAGAATCGGAGACTTTGTCTTCACCTTGGGCGGGTACCATCAAGCTTTCCGCGTTCCTGTTGGGTACCCTAACCCCCCTCGGCTTGGTATTAGCTGGGACTTGGGCGGTGGCCTGTCAATCTCTGGAGAAGCATATTTTGCCATCACTACCAAGGCATGCATGGCTGGTGGACGTCTCCATGCTGCGTTCAAAGCAGGACCCCTCTCTGCTTGGTTTGATGCCTTCGCCAATTTTCTTATCAATTACCGACCCTTTTACTTTGACATGTCAGCTGGTGTCTCTGTCGGAGTCGGGTTCAGTATCGACTTCTGGTTTATCCACATTCGAATCTCAGTACAAATCGGTGCTGAGCTGTATCTCTGGGGACCACCTGTTGCTGGTCGCGTTCATGTTGACTTCTGGATCGTCGCTTTCGATATCAATTTTGGCAATCATCATCCCAAGATCGATCCAGTCAGCTTGTCAGACTTCTACGAGCTTGTACTCCAAGACTCGCCTGCATCTTCCTTTGCGTCTGCCACTTCCCTCATCACGGGCAAACAGCAACAGGAACCCCTTGCAGCGTCGACATCTACCAAACCCAAGAACGAAGCACACAACTTCCTTGCTGAGTCTGGACTCCTGAACCCTGATGATCAGCCAGAGAAGGGACAAAACGACCCTTGGACCGTCCGGGCTGGCACATTTGTGTTTGTTGCGGAGTGCAAGATGGCCATAAACGGTGTTTCAACAAATAATAGTTGGGACCCAATCTTGCAGGGCAATGAAGTTTTCAGCAAGCCAATGGGCATGACAACGCCCATGTCTTCAATTCTACAGATCCAAATAGTCCATGAGGATGGAAGCAACCCTGAGGAGGATTGGCAATTCGAGAAATATACTCAGATGCTTCCGGGCGCTCTGTGGGCAAAATGTAAGTTTTCTGTATCCGCATCTGGACCTTTAGCTGACCCATTCTAGATGACCGCCGAACTGATCCACGCCAGAGTGGAAACAACGTCGGTGATTTACTCAACACCAACAATGGTAGCCCATCTCTCATGACAGGCGTGAGAGTCACTGCGCCCAAGCCAACCATGTCTCCAGACCCATTCCCAGCCTACAAGGTTGCGGATGCAGACCTCCAGGAGCTAACTGCTGAACGGAGTTTCCCAGGTATGGTTACGGCTGAGGATGCATGGGCTCCAGTCAAGCCAAATGATGATGCCAAGAAGAGGTATGAAGACATTCATGATGCTTGGGTAAGTCCTGCAGTGGGGGAAAAGGGCCAGCAAGACTTTGTGGGCACCTTAGCTCAGAGTTTGGGATGGGGGGATGTAAGCCAGCTGAAGACCATTGCTGGAATTCCTGAGAGACTGAAGAGGGGTTTTATGAATATGTATGTCGCGTCTCCGTTGTTGACTGCGTGAGGTTATTGATGGAAGATTGCACGTTGGGTTCGAAATTGTAAACTGGTAGCAGGTAGTAATGAATTCAAGGCTTTTCTATACTAGTTTTGATAGGTGCATGCACCACTGCGGTCCTAAATTTGATGAGTCGAGAGCCATCTAAATGTCGCCAGAGCCTTGTATACGTGAGGCCATTTGGAGTTCGAGTTGTGTGACACACGCCTTTGACTCGGCTTAAGTCATATAGTAGAGGCCGAAGGTTGTACGTAGTCGATCGAAGGATTTGAAGGTCAGTGGAGTTGTTTGTATTCTTTTCCAACGATGCTTTATGCCACCGAGCCATGCTCTGCGTTTCGACCTCATTATGCGCGACAGACTTAATACCAAAGCTCCAAGGCCGCCTTGGCAGTGATGCCCAAGAGCACAATGGAGCTTGCGGCAAAGGTGGGGAAGCGCAGAAGCAGGTTGTTGTACGAGACGTGAATGAGGCTGTGAATAACTCTCAGGCCGACATATCCCCACGCCAGGCGCACCGTGGTCTTGTCCTTAACATTCAGCAGACTGAGTGCAAGCATAACAGCGTAGAATTGAGTAGGTTGCTCGAGCAGGTTGTTGTAATTGTCGGCGGGCCACTGCACAAATGCAGGCAGCTTCTCTGCTTTCTGCTTTTTGGCAGTCTCTGGGTCGAAGGAGACACCGTACTTGGAAAGAGCTGGAGTTCGACGCCAATACAGCAGGCCTTCCATGGCGAAGGTCCAGGTGCTAAGACCGACGAGAGGTCCAAGGAGAGGCAGCTGGGCAATAGAGGGAGACATGATGAATGGTGGACAGTGGTTTTGTAAATGCAGGAGCTGTGAGTGTCTCGGTAAAGTTGTACTGTGAAGAAAGCTGTGAATCGATGACTTTGATGAAATGAATGATATAGTAGAATTAATCGACTTATATGATTATCGTAGTGCTATGCGAATATAGCCATAAAATCGTAAGTGCCACTTAAGTCCGTTAAGTCCATCGAGTCCGTCGAGCTTAGTAACTCGTATAAGAAATTTTCGCACTGAAATTTGTAATCAGATTCAGCGAACTGACTCGAGCCAACTTGTGGGGTAAATATGGAACGTTTTCATCTCGGCTGTATCCGTAAGCGGATGCATACTAAGACAATGATTGGCGCAATTGTGAAGATCACCAATCAGGAGGTCCTCGGTTGCTTCAAAGTGGACTTATCTCATCGGTCTCGCCTTAACCTACGGAGGTAGCCGCGAAAAGTTCTTGCCTGCCAAGAGGGATCGGCAACCACCCTTGTAAACCCTAATAGGGTCTCCCTGGTAGAAATTTGTTAGCAATCTTCCCTGAGTGATTTTTACACCGTTCTTCCCCTCTTCACGTCAGGAAGACGATGCTGTCAAGAGATATCGCGACCTGGGCGTTGGTGGTGACATTAAAAGCCCCTTCCGGGGGGGCGAAGACTATAGCACAAATCCACAAGATCACAGGCATCCCCAAGCATACAATTAACGAGATATACGCCCAGTGTTACGACCCTAGCGGTTACGTCACGTGCGAATCCATACCCCACAATTTTTATCCAAGTAACTACGTCACTCAAAAACCCATCGCGGACCAACCAGGAAGGGACCGACTAATATTAGACCGATAGCGCTCCAGGACCGCGTCATTCCAGGACTAACAACAACCTTGCATCCCATCGCTCCTATTTAGATCCTATAAGCATATATATATATTCCTTTCATATTAGATAGAACTTAAGCTTATTAGCTATTAATAACACTTCTTTACCTTAATAAGCCTAACCTGTATTATTAACTATTAAGAGACGTGACACCCTAACGTGCTTAGTATAACGCCCTATATATTCTGCAAACATAAACCAAGTATGGACTAGTTTACCTGTTTGGAAACCTAACCGTCACAGCAGGGATTATCCGCTGTCAAAATGAAGATTTTGAAGTACCTACCCTTTTTGCCCCACTTAGAGCATTTTAGTGTGGCGCTAGCGTGGGCAAGAACTTTTCGCGGCTACCTCCGTACAGATCAGGGTTTCCTAGTCTTTTAATGACGCAACAACATCTTCTGTGCGGTTTCCATGGAACTAGCAGACTCCGCGACCTATGGATATCTTTGAGCGCATGAGCTAAGAGTTGAATAGAATACATATCTGCTGCCGGCGTGTAGCGTAATGAGCATTAGAGCTGAGGATCTTTATGGCATCCCAACTCTCTCTTGTTTAACCGTCAGGTTGAGCTGCGCGAATATATGGCAATGTATGTTAAGACCCATCATATTATTCGATTCAATACTCAAATACAGACACAATGCTTGTACTTATTTAACTGTAGTTAGGCTCCCTACTTGGCCCTGCCTTCTCCTTCTCTGCTGATGTCGTACTCCCATGATGGTCTTTTGCTCCAAGCTCAAGGTCATGACTGTGCAAAGACTCTCCTCTGCCTTCTATACTCCCAGATCCATGTGCATGGGCTTCACACGGACCAAGCACATAAGCATCTTCTCCATGGACTGCATCATCTCCCAGAAGTAGTTGCTCCTCTGTCATTCTGAGTGGAATTCGCAGCACATGCTTGATAAAGAGCATGATGAGGCTGGTCCACACAAGGTTCCAACCGATGATGAAGCATGCGCCCCCCATCTGGTATCCAAGCTGCATGCCGTTACCAGCGATGGCTCCTCCGGGATTTGTCAGACCAAAAGCTGCGCAGCCATCGACGGTAGCCCAAAGACCTGTACCAAAGCCTCCAACAACACCTGCCACCATGTGCGTGTGCATAACGCCAAGTGTGTCGTCAAAGTTGCGCTCCAGAAAGGTCATCTTCTTGGCCAAAATATTCATGGTGAACCACGGGACGGAGCCGGAACCAACACCAAGAAGAATCGCACCCCAGCCTGCGACGACGCCAGCAGCTGGTGTAATGGCGACAAGCCCAGTGATCATGCCCTGCACGGCGCCAATGACAGAAGGCTTCTTGAAGTATGCAATATCCAGGCCCGTCCAGACAAGAAGTGAGACGGCAGTGCATAGATTTGTGTTCAACACAGCGACTCCTGCATCGGCAGAGGCTGCGTAAGGATCACCACCGTTGAAGCCGTTCCAGCCGACCCAGAGGATACCCGCTCCGATGAGAACTGCTAGGATATTGCTCGGCCTGGCATCTGCACGATCACTGCTGAGTCGTGGTCCGATCCAGTAGCTACCGATGAATCCTGCAGTGCCTGACGAGAGATGGATGACATATCCTCCAGAATAGTCGATAACTCCAAGCTTGAACAGGAAACCTCCTCCCCAGATTGAATAAGCGCCAACAGTGTAACATAGAGTCAGCCACAGAGGAACATATATCATCCAGGCGTAGAAATTCATTCGGCCGAGGAAAGCTCCAGCAGTGATGACCAAGGTAATGGCGGCAAAGACGAATTGGAAGTATACCATGGTGGCCATAGGAAATTGTTGACCAACGCCAATGGAAGGGAGGTATGATTGCTTCAGCATCGTGTCAATGCCGAGAACATTCCCAGGCTTGGCAACGAATGGAAGCATATACTCTCCAAAGGAAGCCTTGTAACCCCAAAGAACCCAGCAGAGTAGCACCGAGGCAAATGCGTATAGGGCCATGAAGGCGCTGTTGATGGCCCATTTTCGTTTCATGATTCCGGCGTAGAGGACGAGGAGACCGGGGATCGACTGTAACGCGACGAGGGAAGCGGCTGTGAGTTGCCATGCATTATCACCTACGCAATGTCAGTCATTGGATCCGAACAAGAGGAGACTGCTCTCATGGGACTGTATCGAGACTGAGCACGTACCACTTCCAACACCGGCTTTCGGGTCTGGCGTCCACCAAACGACAGATGACGCTGCTGCTGCAGCCGAAGCCGTGGTTGTTGCCATAGCTTACGGGTATCAAACACTGTAATGCGGACAAAGAGAGCAGAATCTTACGACTTCCCAGCACAGACCAGTGAGAGAGTCCTGAAGTAACGGGAATAATATTTATGATCTTCAGGATCTGCAGGCAATGGCGTCTAGATGAAGTATTTATTCGACGTCTCACTAGACAATTAACTATGTGAGTTAGCTTTATCATAGTTTATATCCCGTATACGTCAACAGTATGATACTGGGGATTTACGTAAATTGAAAGTTATCGAGATTGTCGATAGTTGTAGAGCGAAAGCGACGTGGGTTTGTGCCGAGTTGCCGCAACTGTGTGTGCGATGTTAAGCTTCCACCCAGAACAAGGTTATCGCAGCATTATGGTTGGTAAGTGCGCGTCACTCATCAGCCTCCGAAGGCTAGAACAGTTGGGTCTGTCATCTCCCAAGTTTTGTATGCTCGAGTCAAATCTGACATTTCACTCATCTGCTTGCCGATGGTCCCTTCAAGGATTTGTTCCATACAGATCTGCAGGCAAGTCAGATAGTAATGAGATTGCCCATGGGGAAGCGGCTTGGCAAAAGCTTGTCCCGGTCTAAATATAGATACATGATCAGACCAGTCGTCGTAAGTTGCTCAGCACCTACGGAGTACTCTGTACCTTGTAAAGATATCTTATCTCGGCTTGGACGGCAGCTACATCGCGGCTTTGGGAGAGTCTAGTCCAGAAGTTGATCAACATCACCCACATGCTGTGGCTTATAGACTGATAAGATACACTAAATGATATCTCAAGAGCCTGATAAGATATGGCTTTGATAGATAAATGGTATGTTATTTGGGGAGGAGGCAATCAGGCCAGTAAAAGATGTTTGTCTTATCAGGCGCTAGTCCACACTCAGCCCTCCATAGCCGACATTGCCGAATCGTGATAGACATGTACCAAGAGTCAAATTGAGAATTTATTAAGAAATCCAAAATCTCTATAATTATTTCTTATTGTTTTTATTATTTCTATTTTCAACTCTTTGTAAAATTCTACTATATAATCGCATTTAAGGCTTAGATTATTATAGACTGTTATTTTATATAACTTAGTCTATTTGAAAATTGTATATTAGTATTGCTGACAGGGCTAGGAAAGGTCAGTATCCGACGCTGGCTATAATTGTTTCTAGAGATAGCAGTTTTTATGTATTACTTTTTATAGTAAGTCATTCAGGCTTGCTTAGCTGTGAATTGGCATGATATTACGTATCTAATGCTTCTGCCAGCTCTTCTGTTATCGCTTACCCTAGACTCCTATCGTGCTTATTAACATTAGATTTAGTGCCTCCCTTGTATAGTGCCTTGTCTCTGTCCAGCTCCGCGCTACTAGGGGTATTGTCCTACTTTTAGGTAAGGGAGAACTAACGGAATGTTATTTATTCTAAATTCATAGGTCATTCCTATACAGAGCTATCTACTTCATGACTTCTAAAGACATCTGTTACCCCTTTAAAGTGGCCTTGCTTGCCTACCTGCACGCATCCGGTATCCTCTCCAGTAAGTCCTGCCTCAGAGGTTCCATAGGATACAAGCTGCTTTGAGCCACAAGGCCTGTTATATATCGCAGCACTATCCTGCACAGGAATATTCCATCGCCCGAGCACCCAATCATCCCCCCCCAACGCCATACGTAAAAGGTGTAGCTTGTTGTCTGCCTGTCTCGCTCGCCTGGCCACTGAATCACGCTTATAGAAATCGACGACTAAATCAACAATGCGCTCGAGCGAGCAATCCAGCAGTATCAAGGCAGCGCTGACGCAAACGATGATAAGCATCCCACAAACACTGAAGTTCTGTACCTCGCCGACGGCCTGTACCAGCTGGTTGGTGCACTGGTCCCGCTGATGACGATTCCCAGGCGGTTCAACGTATCCGAAAGCACCCAAGTCCGCTGTGTTGGAGGCAAAATCGACCACATACGCCTGTAGCATGGCAAGGTTGGTCTGAAACCAGCCGATGACTTCAGTCTTCCACTGATCCTCCGGTAGGCCGAACGAGACATGCCCGGTTACCATATTGTTGGCCCACAGAGCCGCTGTACCGAGGTTTGCTACAGTTGTATACGTATTCGACTGTGCTAGGGAGTAGATAATTCGATCAGCTGTCGATAGCTGGGCTGTACTAAAGTTCAGGGTAGTACTCGCCAGGCTGTTTACAAGGCTGAGAATACCGGCTGGAGAAGTGCATGATGCAATGGATGGATTGCACAAAACATACTGATCAGCGCAAACCATAGTGTCGACGTTGCGATCAGAGGCAAATATAGTGAGGCCCTGATAGGTTATATTTTGGGTTCCGTTGGCAGAGAACCATGGATCATTAACGGGGGCCAGGTATGCTATGTTATTTTGACTTAAGAAATGAACAGTGACATCGGCGTCAGCGGGGCTAAAATCCGGGATCGGCCTCCAAAGCGAAGGGTTGCTCGACAAACTGCTATTGGCGAAAGTGGGATAGGACCTTCAACTAATCAGCATAAGCAACAACACCCTAGGTTTGCATTATAGCCTGAAAGAGAAAGAAAATTCGAGGCAACATACTGAATCAAATAGCCAATTCCAGTCTTATTTCCAATTGCTTTGTTGTATCTGTACGTGTAATCTGTCAAGCCAAAAATAGGCCCGAGGAAAAATTCCATAAAAGCGCCATCTTCGTTTTGAATTTCCTGGACGAGGTCGTCCGTATGTACAGGAGAACAAGTTAAGCTCAGCTGTATGCTGACTCGGTCTTCGAACTTGGCATTTATTCCTAGCATTTCATGAAAGTCTAGAAAGGCCGAAGTGATGCGAAACGCTTGATTGGGGCCTGGAATACAGCGTTCTTGGGCCGGGATAGGGCAAGGTGCGGAACTGCTAATATCGTATGGAAGAGTGGGCCGGATAAATACCGATGGAGCTGTCGAGCTGCTAGTGTTGGCATAGAAGTTGGCGACATGGCTGCGGGCCCGGCGGGTGTCGTTTTGCCCTTTTGCTCCCATTGCGCTAAGTGCAGGGAGATCATCTTTGCCGGTGGTATTGAAGAACCAGAATCCGCAATTACTCGGCTGTACTCGTGCAACGACGGTGCTGTAAGATTTATTGGCCACTCTTGACGTAAACAGCGCCGCGGCAGCGAAGCCTGCTGAGACGATCAAAGCCGGAACTGCCACAGAACACGTCTGCTTCACGATTGGCCTTTTGCTGTTCTTTGACCAAGCTCTGTGGATCTTGAGAGCCTCCCACAGGGTTTGGGTAGCACCTGCAGAGTTCCTCAGGCTGACCTGGTGCTGAAGGTCGAGAGCACTGGGGTTCTCGCTTCTCGCCTTCCAATTATGAAGAGCGAAAGAAAGGATGTTCCAGAAACTTGATCCGGCGATGGTAACGAGGATAGTTAGGCCTGAGAGGAGGAGGTTGCTGTAATCAAGTGGCAATGTCAGAGTGGCGGCTAAGATTGTTGTTTTTGAGTGGTCCCACCACAACCCGCTTGCGATGGCAACCATTTTCAAGCCTGAAAGCTACTTCGGATATTGAGGTGTTCGAAGTGCTGGAAAGCGTGTCTAACAAGTTTGGTATGTACAAAGCCGAAATATCTATGGAAACTCATAAGAGGGTGATGATAAAACATGAATACAGATAATATTTAGGTGATTTTGATAGACAAAAGAAAATGGCTGCTGGCTGGTGATGAGATGTCACTTGATTGATTGTTGGGAAAAAGAAGACGACTGGTAATACTGTGGCGCTGTGGTGTAACACGAGGAGGCTGGTTATTGAATGACACTGAGACGATTCAACTCACCATCATGCATTAGCACCGTGCATTATTCGAATCTTCCACTTCAGTTTTGATAATACCCCGCTCTAATCAAGCCAAGGTGAGCTCTACCCAGGACTTTACCAATCATAGCCCCGCAGCAGATAACGTTCATGGTGGACGTTTGCGGCTGGACTGGCCATTTTCAACAGATGTGACGAGGCTTGCAGCGAATTACGAGTTGCTCTTCAGTGATTCGTTTGCGTTTCTTTCACTGTGGACCAGCGGTTGGTGAGGCGGCTTACTCGGTTCTGCCTCACGGGGTTTTCTTTGGTCAATTCGCTATGCTATTTCCCAATAGTATTAGTGTTGTTATCTCACATATTCAGCTTTTCGCACTTCAATTATGTAGTTGAACACATGACATGTAGCAACCTTGTCGCTTGATCACCCAGCGGAACGGACACTGCCTTTAATTTGTTATATTGGTTGCAAATCCGGCGTTATTTGTTATAGCAATTACTGGGGAACATGTACGCATCAATTTATTGCGCTGCTGATGTAATTGCAACTCACATCACAGCAGGCTGAAATCAAAAATTGGGATATACGCCATGGATTGGGAACTCTTCTGATCAAGGGTGCACACGATGTCCTGCCAGTTCATAGCCCGTAGTAACTATTATTTCACGCCTGAACTATTCCAATTCCCATTTGCGCCCCAGACATAGTAAGACAGCAGTTAATTTCCTTTTTTATTAAGACCTTCATAGGCCCAGTAGGGTTCCAAATAGGCTGTTGTTTTGAGATGTAGGTTTGAATCCTATAAAACTCGCTTTAAGTATACTCTCTGTATAGGCTCTGCAATAACCTCATTATCAGAAGCTCGTTTCACTTTATACTCATCATTTACACAAGCTTCCACAATAATATAGATAATAGAGGGACTGAAGCCTGCTTTTGTGACTATAACTCTTTCATCCATCTCCAAGGTGTACTATTTTAGTTAGCAAGTTCATCTATAACTTGTGATATGTCATGCGACGGTGTTGTTCTCTACTCACCTCAGAGATATTCAAGTGCGGCTCTACGTAAGATTTCCAGTCCTCTTCGTGATCTGGAGCGATGGGAGAACTCTAGGTAGTGTATTAGTTACTGTGCAAGGCAGGAAATCTCAGTTCTGTTGGTCAATACCTCAGCTCGTTCAGGTGTCATTTTGTTGGTTGCAGACTTTGGCAGAGTACCATGCGCCAAAAACGACTAACCATGGCTGTGGCTTTGCTAGGGTTGAAATAAAAGTGCTTCGTGACCAGGTGACACACGCTTACCAATGAAACCGAGCCAACAGTCATCCACGAACACGTCACCTTGCTTATGCACATTTTACCACCTTTCAGCTTTCGTCGGCATGTACGTTGCGCACGCAGAAGTCCTATTTCCCCTCTGTCATTTTCTTGAAACAAAGCCTGTTCATTGGTACGTGCTAACGAGATTTACAATCTGCGTGCTTGTGACCTTTCTATCAGACCTATAGGTTGTAAATGCAGTACAGGAACTCACAATAGACGCTTGGTTGCAAAATACTGTGCAAACCAATGCACTTGAGAGCGTAGATGCCAAGCGCTGACAAACTTATAATTTAGTAATGATAGGCCACAGTGACCTCCCGTATCACACAAAAGCTGTCGCCATTCAAAGGTTTTACAACAAGTGCTCTACTGAAGGTTATCTCTAATGCTGGATTATGACACGGCTCGGTAATGCCCATCCCCCATTCTAATTCGGCAAGTATTCATGTTTCTTAGTCGAGGATTACCCCCGTGGCTATCCACAACTTGCAGCATTCTTATCTCTTGACGAGTACTTTACTATTGTCAAGAGATTCGATTACCTACACATGCGAAGCATTGTCGAGCAGCAAGATCAGTTAGCAGAATTAGAAGCCCGACTCAATCGCTGTGACGATGAAGAAGGGCTACAACTTAACCTATCAAGTCGTCGACAGGATCGCAACAACAGGCGTCGAGACCTGATGAATGAGATCCACCTAAAGCTTGAGCAATATGGTGACCAGCCCAGCACCCTCCCTTGGCCATCTTACCAGCATGAAATGTATTGACTCATTCATGGAATAGATACCTCTCTTGCTAGATTTTCGGATCTGCTTCGGTTACCTCAGGCCAAAGAGGATCATAAGAGAAGTGTCTATCACTGGATGCAAGGAAACAAGCCGTTAGTCAAATCCGAATGTGGTATATTCGACAGATGTCTTGACGATAATGACTTCATCGCTCTCGCCTGGAAAGCTAGCGACAGGACATTGCTCGAAGACATGACCGAAAGACTGATTCGATTCTTTCCAAACCTGATGGAGCGAGTGAGTACATGCACATTGTTTCCGTCCTTCCATGCTGATACTTGAGTTTCAGTTTCGCAGTGGCCAGGTATAACCTTTTTTCATCCTAGCAATTAATCCGTTTGCTAACGCATATCCTAAATGTCTAGCTCAAAACTAAGAACAGATCTATTATTCTTTTCCCCTCCAACTTTGCCACAGCCACCGTGAGGCTGTTTCTGACTATATTTACTCCACTATGGCTCATAGTACCTACATTGCTTCTCTACAATATCCAAAGCCGATCAGGCCGCGCTTGTATCTTTGTTCTATTTACCATTTGGACGTCATTTATAGTTGTGGCAACTACAAATACAACCAAGTCGGATTTGGTCTTGGCCTTGGTCACGTAAGTGCACTAAAGCTACAACTGTTGAACCAAAGATCATTAACTAATTCCTTCCAGGTATACAGCTATGCTCAGTGCTTTTATAGCAAGCGAGTAGCAATGTCTATGCATTGTGGACAAGTTTTAATCGAGAATAGTAAAGAGGAAACAAATAGGTATTTTGGGATCTATAATAAATGCCCAATGGAAAGTTTAAGTCCTGAATTCATAAGATGATAATAATCCATTTGGAGCCCAGAGTCTAATTACTCCGAACACATAATGCTCTCAATGAAGTACAAACGGATTGGCTGATAACCACTTAATCTCTGGCCCAATCCATTGATCGCGCCAGGGAATTGCCGGAAAAGATCCAAAGTTCTCTGTGGTCAGTGACCCTGCTTTTATCCCGTGTTCAATTGCTGTCCCGATATCGAGATCCACGTCGATGGGGTTTAGACCAGAGTTCGCTGGTGTTTTCATCTGTCTCAGAATCTCCACAGCATAAGCTCCGATGAATGCGTCGCTTGCCCCAGTCTCATCAACAACTTCTTGCTTCTGTTTCTTGGCAGGGTAGAAGAAAGAACGCTGACCTCTCTCTCCGCTTGCGTCTGGTGGCTCCATGTAGGAAGCGAGAACGCCGCGGTGCCCTAGCGTGATTACTACGCACCTTGCACCAAGACGATGGAAATGGTCGCAGTACTGAGAGTATAGCTTTTGGATGTTCGGAACAGATGCCATCCCGTCATCAAGGCGATTCTCGCTCTTTGGCGCTCTTGTTATGCAAATTGCTTCGACGCAATGGTGATTAAGAATGAGATGATCGACTTCATAGAGTAGAGGATGGCTATAAAGAAAGGACGAGTCGGATGGAACTGGTGCAGAGTTGAAGATAATCGGGATCTGATTCTTGTTGGCGTAACCAATGGTTCTCAGGACGGTTTCTTGAGGGATCTCCAGCTGAACCAGGATAAGGTCCGCACGAGGAGTCTTCTCAAGTTCTTCCTCCACCACATCCCAGGTCAAACGACCGTTTGCCAAGGGATCATTATGAATCCTGGGTATTCCTTGCATATCAACGTAGATATGGGCATATCCATTTCGAATATTCCTCGCCGAATGTACTCCAGCGACGTGAACCCCATTGTCCGCCAGGGCATTTTTGATCTTCTCGCCTCTATTATCCTCATCTTCACCAATCATCCCAATCATATAGACCTGGACATCCTCAGGTACCTTCCCGGCTTTAGGTAAGCTGCGCGAGTCGAATGGGCTTCGGTGGCTGGCTCGATAAACGGCTGTGGCCTGATTGACGCCGTGACCTCCTGGACACGGATCTATGCTGGGACCATTCGGAAAGGACGCATGTTGCCATCCCTCATGGTGCGATTCGACCCTGTTTATGATATCCCAGTTCATGGAACCAACGACCTTTACGCAAAACTTTGGTTGAGACATGTTCCAGAGAGATGGGGCAAGTGGTGAGATGGAACGGTTCAGATACAGTTAGCCAGGGAAAGGTTGACAGCTGGAAGCTGGACGCGCAAAGCTAATTATCAGATTGGATAAGTATGCGCGACTTTGCAAGGTAGCAACTGTGGCCATTTTGCGGTTCTTCTGCAAAAGTGCTACATGATAGCGTCCGTACAATATCTCACGTCTTCTAGTCTAAAGCTATCCAATCCCTGCTTGACTGGTTAACAAAGTGCCTCAAAGATTACTAACAAAACGTCATAACATGGAATTGTACCCCGGCCAGCATGGTCATGTATGTAGCCGAATTTAGCTATTCTCTACTGTAGAGGCAATCATACCACGACTACTTTGACGATACATGTGCCTCCTGGCATTAGTGCATTGCGCACTGCTTGGTATACGACGAGTTTTCAGGCTCAGCCTCACTTGTGCAGTGGCAAACTTGGAGCGGTTTGGCATTTTCGAGCGTGTTTGTCTTCTGGTTGAGACATTGGGCGCCACTCATATCAGTTAGCCCGCACTGCTATCCGGATTTGGGCGTTGGCATTTGTGGCTGCATAATGTCGTCAAAGTTGTGAACAAGTGCATGAAAACGTGGCAACATACCACAGGGCGAGGGCTGCCCTTTCCCCTCATCTCACCAGCGGCAGACTGAGGAGGCTTCAAGTGCACAAAGCATTACAGCATGACCAAAGACTTTGTAATTTTTGGCTTACATGTGAGTGTCTTATTTGCCAGTCTCGCCTTCTGCATGCTCACAAAGTTGCTAGAACTTTCTCCTTGCTATAACAGCCATGCTGAATTATCAACAGGGTGGTTAAAAATGGTCAGTGCTTATAGCGCTTGATTCTAGGTGCTGCAACGCAATGACCAATATTAGGCATGTATGTAAGACATGGCTAGCGTAGTTTCCTTCATCTGACTTGCGAACGAGTAAAGTGTCAGATGTTATGCACTTCTTTTAGACCGACTCAACCAACATGTATATGTCGACGTCACAATGATATACATTAGCAAGTGGAAAAAAGCAAAGTAGGCAATTTGGGCTTGCAAAAGATTACGAGCTATTTTGGATTACCATTGGTTAGCCGAATGCTTGTGGAGTATATTTGGTAGCATTGTAGTGACACTTATCAAAATCAAGTACAAGATATGTCGTCTACCTTTTAGACACGTGAGCAGGAAAAAAATGGCTTATTGGAGAACTATTGTGTGAGAGTCCCTATGATACCATAACCTACGCCTTTGGCTCCTCTCAGTTTCCCGACCCTTACCTAATGGCGACAAGTCGTATAACGGGGCGTTCAATGCCTTCCGCTTTGATAGTGTCATGGGATGCCAACCCTCGGTTAGAATCATTCAAGGAAGTACTACAAGAATACTTTGGATATAATGCAATTTCTTTTCGACTTCCGAAACATAACCCCGAGAAAGCATTGGAGAGAGAACTTGCAAATGCTCTAATCAGGCACTCGGGTATGAGCAACCCATTCATCTTGTATTACTATGGTGATAGTCTGGTGAGACAAGGGCAGTCACGACTGTTACTGTAAGTCACCTACTTTTTAACAATGCACCAATTCCGCGACTAATTCTGTTCAACAGTTGCAGAACACGAAGCGATAAGTCTGCCCTCGTAGACTGGCTTAAATTGCGACAAGAACATATCGACAAGTTCAATTCCAATATCCTTACCATCCTTGACTGCAAATACAGAGTCGTTCCAACAGGCAAAGACAGATATCCCATACTTGAAGATGACTTATGCTCCAGATCCAAGAGCGTAGTCCAGATTCTTATTGCTCCAAAGTCCTCCCAACAGAATGCGACACCGTTTCCTGAAATCCTGGCTAAGACCTTGAAGGCCATGTTAGAATCTTCGACAACTGGTGTAATTGATATGAAGTACCTTGAAGGAGAAATCTCGAGGCATCCGGAGCCGGAGTACATTGCGAAGCTTTTTAGTTTAAGGCCTGATCAGGAAAACTTAAAGCTCCAGGTTTACTCACGTGAGAGGCAAGGCGCCTTCGTGGAATCGCGATATGATCCGTGGGTACCTAGCAATGCATCCAGACATTTGCGCATTAATGTTTTGCCAATCACTTGGGCGGAGGTCGATCTCTGGGATGCGGAAGCTGAACTCAAGGATCTCCTTGACGTATTTGAAGTACACTTCGATTTCATGATTGGAAGTATTTTCAAGATCCCCGATACTCCTAGTGCGCAATCTACTCTACAGTTGCGCATTGATCAGCAAATCGAGCAAGTGGGACCTAGAGGGCTTTTGATCGTTGTTTACAACGGCCATGCCAAGAGGACAAGTGAGGGCATGATTATTTCGTAAGTGGCTGGGCCTCTGAACTACAGCTTGTTTCACATCTAATTTGTTTGGTTCTGCTTAGTGGACATAGAAGTGGCGGTCAGACTGTCAACTGGACCGAGATCACACACACGCTGAACGTTGCAAATTGCGATGTTGTTCATGTGCTTGATTGCTGTGACGCATTAAGTGCGACTAAAGGCACACATGCAGAAAAGCAATCACAGGCTGATATAGCGGTCGCAGCTGACTTAAAGACAAACGAATTCGAATTCCATGGAATCAATGAGACGCTTGCTGCCGGCGCAAGAGAGGAACAAGTACCAGCCGGTCCAAACTCTTCTATGAAGGTCTTCGCCGAGGTACTGAATGAGATGGCTGTACAAAAAGTCCCTATCTCGATACTATCATGGCACCAACATATCATTGCCAAAATGGGAGGACTAATAACAGAACAAGGTGGCTTAAGACATGCAGAGCCTCATTATAAGATAAATCCTACGGATTACGCTGGGAGGGGTATAAGCCTGCAAGTAAAGCAACGACGGTCGACCATGTAAAGCCTTGATTTAGTTTATAGAAATTTAGTGTATTCAAGTTTAGGTTATTCTACCTCGAGCTTCTGGATGTTGAGATGTTATTACAATGAGTCCCAAAGATGAGTTCTCTTCATGCTTGTTTAGCTAGGTTTTAGTGAAATATAAAATAAGCCCCAGTGCCTTCTGTAATTCATCTTGATGCCCATCCTTCTTCTGTTCCCCTCGCCAGGCAATGAATCCATCAGGTCGGACAAGGATAGCCTCGCCTTCAGAGATCTTACAGATATGGCTGAAAGTGCCGTCAGGATCTCTGAAGGTGCCAGTGTCCCTGTTGATACTGTAAGTGTCTATTTCAGGCGTCATACCTCTGGCTGCTTCGATCCACGGCGATGCTTGACTAGTGGTGAAAAGAACGAAATTCTTCTTGACTAAGTCCAAGGTAGATATTTGGGAATCTTCTGTTGCAAGTAGCACATGTGGTAGCCGGCTTCCTGGCGATGCAAGTGGTGCATATGGGTCTTCATACTGGTCGCTGCTGGCGTTTTGGATATGCGCAGCAGCAGCAGAAGGGTAACGATACCCTATCTCACAGGTAATGTCGGGAAGTTCTGGCTCATCTGGGACCTTGCGAAATACTCGTTTCTGAAGCCTTGAGTAGGCCTGCCGCATGGTAAATCCAGCTACCGGCTGTCGCTCGGTGTCATAGGTCTGGAGAAGCGAAGTACCGGCTTTTTCTCTCAAAACATATGCGAGCTTCCATGCCAGGTTGTGAACATCCTAAGTAGCTTAGCGTGCTGGAATACTTTCTTGTGCTTCAAGTCAAATTACCTGTATACCGGTGTTGCCGCCCATCCCACCAGTCGGGGGCATCACATGTGCTGCGTCTCCGGCAATGAAAACACGGCCATTTGTGCTTATGAAGCGCTCGGCATTAAAGGCAGCTACCGACCAGTACGAAATGGAGTCGACCTTGATATTGATGTCGTCCTCAATACCACTTGCCTCCTTGAAATATTGCTTCGCGTCTCGTTCAGAGACCGAGTCCGGCGAGAACGACCTTTTATCGCCTGCTCGTGTGACGATCATAAATCCTGCCTTGCCACCGCTCTCCAGGCGGAAGCCAGCGTCGATAGCTGGGTTAGAAATATAAGTGACGCCATGCTTTGCACGAGTTCCGAGGTATGGCGTTAGATCGGCTTTGAAGTTGATAGAAATACTTTCGCCAAGGACACCCGGACCTTGCCATTCGATGGCTTCCTTTCTCCTCGTCGCACTCCTATTTCCATCGCAAGAAACCAGATACTTGGTCTTGAACTTCCTGTAGCTTTTCGATTGAACGTTTTGCACCACTACGAGTACACCGTCTGGCAGTTCCTCATAGTGGACGACGGTCTCGCTGAACTCCTGAGCGGCACCGAATTCCTTTGCTCTTTTGCGCAGAAGAGGTTCAAACATGTTTTGCGTCAGCCATAAGCGGCGACTCGGGCTAGCTTTGGCAACTTCTGCTGGATCACTCTCTTGCATGCTTGCCAGGACCTTGCCTCCTACTAGCTTCTCGACAATGATCATCCCCGCATCAAGATCGAAGTTAGAGGCGCTTTCTGAAAGGAGTTCATCCTCCAGACCTAGCTGGCGGAAGATCTCGACGGAGCGCAGGAGAAATAACGCGGCGCGGGGGTGTATGGCAGTGGACGGATGGCGGTCGAAAGACACAGACTTGATACTGGAAAGGGTCAGTCATGTTGACATAGGCGTTGAGTCATAGTGTCTCACCCATGATATCCTAGCAGCACACCCAAAGTCATTCCTACCATACTCGACCCGATGATGATAACTGGCCATTCTTCTGGCTCTAGTGGAATATTTGAATGATCAAACGACCCAAATTCGAACAAAGTCCTCTGACTCTGGGCGATTGGAATTGTATCATCGACCTGGTTCGGTCCGCTAGCGCTTGGCTGAACATTCTCCGAAGGCATTCTGGGCTATTTTTTAAGACCAAGATATTGAATCTGTAACTAATTTATGAACTGATCGCTAGTCCAGAATCGATACCACTGATCACGCCTCTTTTATCCTGAGTGTTCATGATACGTAGCGGCAAATACAAGACGCCGTAGCGTGCCGTGCCCGGTATTGTCTCTGGCTCCAATTTCGCCGACTCCACATCCCGACACACGCCAGGGTCCAGCCTCTATATAGCCTAGAACCTTTGGCCTTAAAATAGAACTGTAAGTGTTACTACAGACAGTCTTCATTGTTTCTGAAGCCAAATCTACTAGACACACCTACTGCGCCGATCCACACTACAGCGAACAGCAACTACCAGGATGAGTCTCACTCTATATGGATCACGGCAATCAACATGCACTCAACGGGTGTTGTTGGTTCTTTCAGAACTAAATATCACCGACCATCAACTATCTGACATTAATATGCAGAAGGGCGAGCATCTTGTGAGAAGCCATATCCCCGACACGTGAAAGTTACTTATCCCTGTTAGGCACCCAGTTTTGTGCAAGATTTCCATCCATTCGGACGGATTCCAGTTTTTGACGATGACGGGACTCGATTTTTCGAGTCTCGGGCAATTTGCGAGTACTTGGTTGCAAAGTACGGGCCAAAGAGCGCTTTAAATAGACGGACGGATCAAAGCTACCCCGAGCTGGCAACTTACGAGCAAGCGGCTAGCGTTGAGTACTCTTACTTCGACCCGACAATGAAAACTTTGGCATATGAGAAATTATTCAAAGGGTACTTGACTCTTCCAGACTTTCGTAAGATGCATCGCACTGACACGGGCTAGGTTTATGGGACGAGGCGATCCCGACAAGGCCACAGTCGAGAGACTGGAAATCGACTTGGTCAAGGTCTTGGATCACTACGAAAAAGTCCTTTCTCGTCGTGAGTACCTTGCCGGAAATGTAAGTTATGTCAAGGTTTCGAGTGAAATTCCTGCTAAATGTTCTTAGCAATTTTCGTTGGTTGATATATACCATATGCCTTGGTTTGAGTTTCTGCCGCGCCTAGCGTTACAGGATGAGATTACGAAAAGACCGGCATTGAGTGCCTGGTGGGAACGCGTCAGCAACCGGTCAACGTGGAAAGGTTTGACGGCGTCACATTAAATAGACAATCAGCTGTTCTCAAGAGATTCAATACAGGCCACGCCTTTATGATGATTTGGGGGCGGGGTAGGAACGAGTCTTCAAGTTACGCTATTATATCATTGGGATAAATCGTAACAATTACGAACCGGCCTAAATCACTATCCCCTTATCTTATAGGAGATATCGATAGTTTTCTTCATTGACGTAAACGCTGGGTATAGTAGTCTGCAAGGCCAAGCCGCCGCCGCATCATTTGGCGAGACTGGGTCATGGTGCGTATAGAGTACGTAGTACACGAATACGAAGCATTCTTTTATTCTGGCCCAATCGGACTCGATGTAGCTTGACTTGCGTGTTATTCTCATTGCCCGATAATATGTAATGGAGGACTATCTGCGGGGAAGCTATCGACAGTGTGGAGGAGGTGAAGTGGACTTCTTCAACGCCGTGTTCTCCGGCCAGCTACAGGGCTCATCCCAGGAATAACTATTGACACTGAGAATACCCTTGTGTAAATGTTAGTATATAGATCCAACGAAAATTTGACAGAGAACTCACAATCGTTAATCTTGACGCATTTGAATGAACTTGCACACTGTGATTCCCATTAATACATTCACACGGAAGCCTTTGTCGCTTCGGTACTTACTTGCATAGGTCCTGTCCACCCTAGGCCGCCACATTGACCCCACTGGGGAGAAACTCCAGAGCTCCCAGTATCTGTAGGTTTTGTGGCGGTCGTAGTGGATGATGGCTTTACTGGATCCTGGGATTTGGTCAGGTCATGAACTGTCAAGAGGATATTTAACAGTGATGCGACTTACAGCAAAACCAAACCACTTTAAGTCTTCCTCTGGAAACACGTCAATCGAATGAGTAACGCCCTGGCCCAAGAATGTCTATGCGTAATGTCAGCCATATCTCTTAAAAATAAAATTCTTGCTTATCTCACCTGTAGCTTATCGCCAAACGTGTATTTGGTATAAGGGCTCCGTGGAAAGTTAGGCGTGGTAGATTGCGGGTTAGTTGAATAACCAAACACGCCAGTCCATTGTTTGATGGTCTCGTAGTAGTTCTGCACATTCAACACCTGATCCACTGACCCGTGATAGATTTGCATTTTCGGTCGTGGTCCATCATATCCGGGATACATATCCTTAACAACATTGGCCCATTGAGTTTGGGTATAGATGGACTGGCCATTGGCACATGTTGAGTTCCAGAAATCGGGGATGTTATCTGCGCTCTTGAAGCACCCGGCTGGGACACCTGTATACACGTGTAAGTCGCATGTTATGGGCATTAGCTGTCAGGGTTGTCAACTCACCTGCATATGCAATCCCTGCAGCAAAAAGATCAGGGTAAGTTGCGGCCATGACATTCTGCTTCTACATTAGCTCACTCCCGTCAAGAGACCTCTCTCTCACATACCGTCATCATAGCTCCCGAGGAAGTACCCGTAACAAAGGTTTGGCTCTTATCTGTGTTATATTCTTTCGTCACAAATCTGACCATATTGGCTATGGAGGTGCTGGCACCGCCGCCATCGTGAGTCAAGGTCATCTTTGATGCCACGTCCCAGCAATTATCCTGGGTGTATGGTGTCTGAGGATAGATAACAATGTAGCCATATGTCTCGGCGTAGCGAGCCCATTGAGTGCCCTGGTAGTATGCTTGGGCGCTACCGGTGCACCAATGGATGCCGACTACTATTGCAGGCTTCGAGGCTAGAGTCTTTGGAACATATAGCCACATTCGAGTGCCCGTGGGGTTGTCGCCATAGTTAGTCACCTCAGTAAAGGTAGACCTGGGGACAACCTCGGCAGCCACGGCCAGTTGAAGAAGAGTGAGCAGCCAGAGGCTGATGCAGGCTGGCAACTTCATTGTAGCAACATAGGGCGCTTCATGTGATAAGTTATTTTGTCGAAGATGCCAACATCGGCGGCGGCGGCGTATTTAAGCAGAAGAACACATCGCGTGGAATTGATGTACCTTAACTGGGCGTTCGGATCATTAGCTTCCGTGTCTTTTTGCGCTAGAATGCCAGATGCGGAGTTCACTCCAGCCTTTGGTGGGAAACTTGACTTTATGAGCCGTCCCCGGGCTAGAGCTGTACGATAATCGGCTTTGTGGTACGAATTTGGTCTTGAGTGGTGCTGTGCCGGACTCCGAAGTCTCTCTTCGGGGAGTGAAAGCTGGACTCCGGTTTCCCCCATATGTCATAATGCTGTGATGGTAATGTGGGCCAGCCAGAATATGCATAATAAATTTCACCTTTCCACATTCAGACACGGAACCCTCAGGGTCAATTCCGCCAATGAACCTGGGAAAAGGCCTGCTTTGGCTTCGACCAGGCTGCGAACTTGCAATCCAACTAACCGCGCAACAGGGTAGTCCGTGCCGCACGAAAACATGGAGCATATTATTGTAAACTCGCTATTTGCCCCCGAGCCACAGCCAATAACATAATCTGCCACTTGACCATCCCATCAGAGTCTTACCATTCTCAGTGTGTTCTTACAATTGACTAGGATGACCATAGGTAATCTGCCATATGATGAATGACTGTAACCTCCAAGGCTATAAATAAAACGTAACCAAGTAGCATGGCTCCTCCGATCCAGCGATCAAACCTTTCGCCACACCAAACGGCTATTGTGAGCGCTAGCGTAGAGCCCCAGAGGACACATAGCTCTGTGATCTTGATATTAGTTCCATCAAAATCCCCGGAGGTATCAACCATGACAATGCCCAGGCAGAGCGACAAAAGGAAGACGTTGCTCCCCACGGTATTAGCGACAAGAATCCCGACATGGCCCCGGTTCCCGCTTAGGACGGCAACAAATTTCTCGGGCAGGGTAGTGGCGATGGCAAGAATAACGATGCCGAACAGAACGTCGGAGAGGCCAATAGCGTCTGTGATGTTGATAGCGGCGTGAGAGAGGACATAGCCCGACAGACAGATGGCTAAGAAGCCAAGGACCAGGAACCCGATGTGGTATCCGAGACTCCTTCTCCTTCGACGGGTCGAAACATTTGTAACCCCGGCCGCCTCAGAACTACCATCAACTCGCTGGCCCCGTTCGCTATCCTCAGACTCATGATCCTCAAGACTCGGCAGAAGGGGGCTCCTAATAGACGCTGTCGATGCTATTGATGAGTTGTCGTTCTTATCGCTGCTACTATCATCATCTGAGCCTTCAGGCGCGGTCAAGCTTCCCCGACTGATGGCCCAGCCTATGGAGATGAGGTAGATAGCAAAAAGAGCAATCAGGAGAGATCCACCGACGAGCCAGACGATCCTCTGCGAGAAGTAAATGATTGGCGCGACAAAGGTGGTGATGATAAGCAAGGAGAGTGAGTAAATCCTAGAGCTCTTGTCAAACTCAACGTGCGACCCCGCTGGCCGGAACAAAAGCCCGAGTGAAAAGGCGCCAAGGATATTCGAGATGGCCGACCCGATGATATTTCCTACTGCTAGCGAAGGCCGACCCTGCGCAAGTGAAGCAACAACGACAACGAGCTGTGATGAAGTTTAAATTAGGAAGATAGGGGTGAACAGATGGGACCAAGCGGTACCTCTTCCCACTCTGCACCGGCTGTAAGCAGGGCAATCACTGTGTCGGGAATCCCCGTCCGACGCGCAACGATGGCAGTATGGTCTACGAAGTTATCGGCGCCGAATTCTAGGAGGAACAGGGTGCTGATGAAGACGGCGACATTGTAGGCGATGGCGTCACTATTGGTCATGACAATCGTAGAGTTGATGACAACAAGAAGAGCACATAAGTAGAAAGTAGGAGACGGAGAGGAGATCAGTAGAGTTGGCGTCATCCTAGGATAAAAAAAGCGGAGAAATCCAATGTTTGACTGCCTCTAACGCCTTACGGTCTTGACCGTGATAGGCCTAGTTACAGTAGCTTTCTCCTTACTGATTTAAGCTATTAGCCACGAGTCTTACTTTATCTTAGACTAGCTTTTGAGCCCTCGACGTAGATAGAAAGAGCATTTTATCGAATAAATGCAGCTCAATTGACAGATCTCTGACATACGCACTCAATCCTGTTATAGCTAACAATACACTGCCTAAGCGACTCTAACAGCAGTCAGACTGATTTAGATACTGATGCAAGACTGGTGATTAGATCACAATAGGAATTTTAGACTACGGCATGGAACTGGCTTTACTGGTCGTCGAGATAGTATTATTATCAATATGCACTTATCTACCCCGAAGAACAGTTGATATCTAAAATTAGGAGCTCACTGTACCTGCATTACCCCTGAAAAGTCATGGCTGTCAAGAGAAACTATTGGATCTGCTAGCTACATCTGTTCAAGTAGCACGCCCTAAAGCCAATAGTTCCAGCTCGCCTTTCAGCTCTAAAGGAAGCTTGACATGATGTGATGATCAGAAGATATTTCTTTCCCTCTTCTGTCTTTTTACTTTTTTTTCTCTTTACTTACTACACTTCAGTTACTCGTTTCTAATTCCAGTCGCTCTTTACAAGTCTTTTCACAATGCGTGTCACTGCTACCTTTGGTACCCTAATCATGGGCGCGAGCCTCTGCGCCGCTCGCGTAAGTGCTCTTAAACCCCCACTATCACTTCTAGTGGAGGCTCACAGATTTAGGCTTGCGTCCCCCATCCTCGGTTGACAACAACATCGTCACTCACCAGCGAAACTGACACTACAACGGCTGGAGGCGCCGCCACAACGACCACTTTTCAAGAGACTATCAGCGTGACTGAGTCTGCGTTAACCATCGAGTCGTCTGCCACCGTAGAAACTTCTTCTGCAGACTCCGCCACTACAGAACTGGAGACGACTACTTCTGGCGTAATCTCTCACGAAACTTTGAGTGTCACTGTGTCCCAGACCAGCATTGAATCGTCTGCCACTACGACCGATGGCATTAGCTCTTTTACTACCATCCTCGCATCTACGACTGCTGTCACTTCCCAAGAGACCGAGACCTCTACGACCGTCGGCGACGCCACGAGCACAGCAATCGAAGCCACTACGACTACCGCTGACCCTCCCGTAATTACCGAACTCGTCGTCAACGGTGGTTTCGAAGACTCTGCCATTGACCCTTGGGTAGTAGAAGGAGCGATCGATCCGACAATCTACACTGGCAACTCTTTCTGCCCCGAGGGTAGTCATTGTCTGTGCGTAATACTAGGATCTCAAAACACTGATTGGTCTTTACTGACATTCCGCAGGGAAATACCTGGAGACTTGGCCAATTCTGCCAGCGTCTGCCAACGCGTCGCTGTTGAGGCGGGCTTCGAGTATACTTTCAAAGCAAAGGTTGCCCAGTGGTGCATCAAAGAGTTTGGTTCAAACGCAATCCGGTGTGATGACAACGCTAACAAAGTTGAACTGTCCATTGATGGGGTATTCAAGTCTGGTCAAGATGGCATCATCGGGTCGACGCAAACCTTTAAAGACTTTACCTACACCTTCTCATATACCGACCCAAGCATTGATTCTACTGATCTTTGTATTACCTTGACGCAGAACCAAGGGATTAGCCCTGCCTTCAACCTTGATGGCGTTTCTTTCACGCGTGGGCAATCTGTGCCTATTCCTGACCCGACGGAGTAAGGGTTTGCAACAGCATAGAAACATCGACTGGACTGGACAAAGGTATCTCTCTGGGAGGTATCAAAGCATGAGTAGTCCGGAGCTGGTCAAGTTATCAACTGTCCATGCTGGTTCGAGTTCTCTCACGTTATATTACGCCACATTTAATACTGGGCACTTATATTCTTACCTTACGCTATCTGCTAGCTTTATTATTACAATTCTACTAAATATATTTAATAGAAGATACGCATCCTTTGAAACAACTATAAGTAGGGTAAGCCCACTGCTATCGTACTATTACGACTTGATAAATTCCGCGGCAGGAGTGGTAAGATATGCCTCGTAACTAAGAACTAGACTCAAGGAAGGATGAGTCTTTCTACGAATACTGTAAATGTCAATTCAATAACACAACAAGTCATTATTCGCGGTTGGTGATAGGAACCTAATGTAAGTGTGGTTTTGAATTTCCTCTAATTGTGATAACCTCTCCGATAACCCTTCCTGGGCAGGGACACAACCGCGAATTGACGGGACAAGTCAGTATGAATGCAACAATCTTGCCAACCAATAATTCTCACTCCATTTTTTCGTCCGGCTGAGCCAAGCCATTATTCTTACTGCTTCGACCTTCACTGACGTCAGCGGCTTTTGCTGCAATGTCCTTGTCATTTCGCAGGTCCGGAAGACCGATGTCACGGTGACGGAATATCAGGGTGTCGCTGCCCCCTGCTTACTCTTCCTCATCACGCATAGCCTTCTTGTAATCATCTTCAGACCCAAAACCGAGTTTCTCAACACGCGTGAAGTAGGGCGAGTAATCATCGTCATCCTCAAAGTCCTTGGGATCAAGATCCCAGATTACTTCTATCATCCAAACGAGCCACTCGGGTGGAGGCGGCCATCTGCGAAAATACGCAGTTCGTTGCGTTTCGTCGAGTTTCTCTTTTTGTTGCTTCCACCAAGTCCAATACATCATAAGATAAGACTCGCCAGCACCCATGCGCCAGCCGATGCTGTACGGATGAAGGTTTGGAAACATAAACCAGGGCGGAGGAACTGCTTCGTGTTGCTCAACCAACTTGGCGATTTCATCTTGGTGCTCCGTGGAGGCGTTCATTGTTCATACCAGTAGAGCAGAGACTAGGCCCAAGCAACCTTCTTGTGGTGCGGCTCGTAAAGTTGTGATATGTGTTGGCGTTTGAGACAGTGATGGGTCGGGATATTTGATGGGGGCAACCACTGGTCTGATTTGATGGGACGGTATCTATCAAATTGAGCGTACTTCAAAAGGTGTAGGTAAATGTAATCAGTAATACTACATGCCTCGACTTTTTTTTGTATTTGTGCGGGGTATTCCATCCCGAGCAAGCCGGGTGACTATTTGTCCGGCCGAGATAGACCGCGCCATTAACTCCAAGCCGTTTCACGCAGAACAATAGAGTTGGTATTATAGTAGAAACAAAGCACAGAGGTTTTAGATTCTTGCTCAGTTCACCCTTCATAGGTCTCATTAGCCATATTTATATCTTCTACTGGCTTTTAAACTTCATCCACTGGTAAAACACCGCTGCTACCAATAGATGCTTCCAGACCCAATTAAACTCCATACTAGATAAGATCAGCCATAATTGTTGCGTCCTGTCGCATAGTCGGTTCTGAGTATGCAGCCGTCCTTGTACTCAACCCTGGGGCACCTCTTGCAATAGCCGTCTTTAGGAATCTTGTGGTACCAATCACGTATATCATAACCCTTCATCTTCTAGCCCTCACCTTCGAAAAACCCTGATTTCTTTAACTAACCCAGGCCGGGGCTTCTTGATGGGCTCAAGCTAGATTGCTTTGCTTTTACAGGTTGTTTTCTTTTCCATATCACATTTTATTGTCTAGATAACAAACGGTTGACAACTGATATGAATTGAAGAATTGAAGTCCCTTGAAGTCATTCCTTATCACTACTTCTACTACAGCTTGTACTGGTACAGGGGGCTTTTCTCGCCCATAATCTCAAGCTCCTCCTCTGTGTACTTGCTTCGAACCTCAGACTCGCTGATCTTGGACCTCTTCTTGTTGATCATGATCAAAGCGGTCTCAAGGGTAACAGCAGCCAAGATTCCTGCCACGGCAAATCCGAGCGACGCACCATATCCAGTCGTATACTTGGGCTTCTCCTTGTCGATATAGATGTAGCTACCATAGATACCACCAATTGTACCCGCGCAAGTAACGAAACCAATGCTGATCGCTCGCTTGGTGGGGTTGAGGTTATTGTCGATATTCCAGGCGCTGGTACCAGGCAAGATGGGATACATGCCTGCACAAGCGAGACAGACTGCAAAGTAGCAGACTCCAAGATTCTGAACGATAAACTCGGCTTTGGTCATGAGGATAGAGAAAGCGATGATGATGCAGAGCTGAGGGCCAACGATGAAGGGCATTCTCCACTTGTGCTTATCAGCGAATCGAGCGAGGAGGTACGATGAGATAGCTCCGCAGAGATAAGGAGGAATAGTCATGAGTTGGGCGTTGCTGGATGTGTAGCCCATTCCCTTGACGATAGAGGGCATGGAGAACTTTAGACCGTAGTTGGGCGCAGCGTTGGACCAGGACATGATGACAAGGAGATATGCCTTCCAGTCCTTAAGCACCTCGAACAAAGCTCCCTTGTCGAATGTCTTCTCGCGGTATTCCCCTGAGTTGGTGACGCGTCGTGAAGCTTGGCGCAGAACGAGATATCGCTTCTCCTCGTCGGTGAGCCAGTATGAGAGAGTGGGCGAGTCGATGAGCAAGAACCATGTGACGAAGGACATAACGATCGTGAAGATTCCTTCGATGAAGAAGATCCACCGCCATCCGCCCTGGCCACCGATGCCGTCCATTTTGGCGATGGCGTAGGCGAAGAGGCCGGAGAAAGCACCTCCTGTGGCAGCGGATGTATATAGAATCGCAACTCTGGTTTGCGTCTCGTGGGGGAGGTACCATTTCGAAATGATGAGGATAGCGCCGGGGAAGAAGCCAGCCCTGGTGATGTTAGTAGGTATGAGGTATAGAAGTGAGTGGCTACGTACTCAAAAAGACCAAGGAGGATACGAATGGCGCAGAGTTGACCAAAGTTGTGAATGAGACCGGTGCAGACCACGACGATGCCCCAGATAAACATGATGGTCGCCATATACTGAGAAGGCTTCGCAAACTTATTGAGAATCATGTTGCTAGGAACCTCGGCGAGAATATCTGTCCAAATTAGCCCTGCTCAATATCACCCGAAAGGTGAACATACAGGGAATGAAGTAGATGGAGAGCGCAATGTTGTACTGCTCTCCATTCATACCAAGATCCGGGAGCATCCCCTCGATCTTGGCGTTTCCGATATTCGCCTTATCGACATACGTGACGAGGTAAAGAATAGCCAGCATCGGCATAAGTCGCCACTGAACAAGTCAGATCTCATCTGCGCAGAGTGAAGACCAATCAACTTACATCAATCTTCGCCAAGACCTTCTTCTTCTTCTCCTCAGGAAAGTTGGCGACAAACTCCATGTCCTCAGCGGACAAACCACCATTGTTAGCCACAGTGTTGGCATGATCGAGATGAGAGGCAATAGCCTCGACATCCTTCTCGTCCGAGATGGAGTTCCTCAAAGCCATGATCACAAACTGAATCTCAAGTAAGTGTTGGGAGGTAGTAGTTGATCCTGGTGATTAGAGTATCACTGGATTGACGACTTCAGTATCCGGGATATCAACCCCTTTTTATGGGATTAAAAACTTGGCATGGAGAGAGTGAATGCGGGGTATGGGGTATTGAATCTGGGGGAGGAAGGCTAGTCCGTTTAGAGTTCTGAATGAGTCGTGCTTGGAGACGCACTGATGGTCTTGGGTTGGAGGGGAGGGATTATTGGCCAGTAGGAGGGAAGACCGAGGGGGATGGCCGCCCGCTTGGTGATTATCTGTGCTGCCTAAGACATCATCGAAAGATTATTGCAGCGTCAGTGCAGGAATTGTGATCATGTCGGTGTCGGTTATTTGACCGATTATTGTGATCTTCACCAAAAGTTGTTTCGTGATGGCTTGTGATCTTGCAATGTGTCTGTAGGGAACAAATGCGAGAGATAGGCCGTGTCTATGATGATAGCGACAAGCTGATGCTCGCGATCAGCCGAGCACAACAGACGGTACTGAACAGGGAGCTTGCATGATGTAGCCAGTAATTTCTAATAATCTGCAACGATAGCCAAAAGTGGCAGATACGCGTCTGCCTGTTGATGGCACGTCTCCTTGTCTCGCCACTGAGCTTTGATCCAGGCAAGGTCTGGGCCCAGGGATTGCCATCAACGGACGGGCGTATTCCGTACCTCGATAAGAATTACTCACATCGACTAACGAAGACCCATAAAGCCAAAAGCTACTTTTAATACTCGATTAACAGCTATCGCAATGCTAAAAAGTCTATTACTTCCTCAATAGGGCCTCAGCGTCAGCCAGAACACTGAGTGTCTTAACCGTCCATTCCTTGGACTTATCGTCAAGTGGCTGATACGGCTTCCTCATATGCCATGAAGTCTCGTTACTCAACCCAATACCTTTACCCAGGAAATACCACGCTCCGTACTTGGTATTGCTAATACCCTTCTTACAAGCCCACTCAGCATGAGCGACAAGCCCTTGAAGCTTATTCGCCTCGTCAATCTTTCCCGCCTTCCACAAGTCATACACACCAGCTGTACTCGACGGGAAAATGTTACCCATGCCTGTAACGCAACCACTTCCGCCACAGTGTAGTGTGGGGAGGAGATAATCGCTGCTTCCGCCATAAACACCAAATTGCTCGTGGGAAAAGAGCGACGTTAACCGTGCGAGTTTTCCAACGTTTCCGCATGTTAACTTCACCGCTACGATATTCGGTTCAGAAGCCAAAGTAGCTAGTTGGTCTGAATCTAGATCGATACCAGATGTAACAGCGGGAAAGTTGTAGATGACAATCGGTATCGGTGAAGCGACCGCAACCTCTTTAAAGTAAGACACTATAGCTTGGCTGGGCAGTGCTTTGGGCCAGTAATTCGGCGGCAGAAGCAACCCAAAACCAGCACCAGCCTCCGCGGCATCTTTGGCGTTCTGGATCGTCTCCTGCGTGGACTGTGCTGAGATGCCTGCCACAATGGGGTAGTCAGATCCACCCGCTGCAGAAGCTGCCTGCACGGCTGTCTTAATGATCGCTTTGCGCTCTTCCCGTGACAGAAGAACTAATTCGCCATTCGTGCCGAGATACACAAGACCATGCATGCCAGCCTTGATCAGAGCTTGACATTGTGTGTGCATTGCTTCATGGTCTACTGGTTGGGTTGGGTCGTCTGCTTTGTAGAGTGTGACGACGGGGGTGTAGACTCCCTTGGTGAGGGGCTTTGCCTTTGCTTGGATAGTGCTGCGCTCCATTTTGATGGTGTGACTGGTGAATGATGATTGTGTTGTGAGAATATTGCTCGATGCAGTAATCGTCTATGCTATCTCCGAGCTCTTAAGTGCACCAAAACTCCAAAGCCTACTGCGGGGTTGAACACCCGGAGACATTCCCGGAGGGCGAAAGTAGCCAATGGGAGGGTTCTCCGTGACCCCAGCCCGATGGTCGGCATTTCCGGGGTGTAAACAGCTTGTGGAGATAGTAGAGTGTAGCCTCGGTGATTAGCTTATTTTCAAGGTCTACAACTTGTTTTGTTCTTGGAAGTTCAGTCAATACTATCAGCAATCATGGAGACATCAGTTGAGACAAGACGAGTGTCCTTGGACGACTTGAAGCAGCATAACACGGCGGATGATTGCTGGATAGCTGTTCGTTCCAAGGTCTGGGATATTACACAATTTATTAATGAGCATCCTGGTGGTCCAGAAGGTATGTTGAGCAACTTGGGGAGTTGTGGCGAGACTAATCATGATCGGTAGTCCTGTTGAACCTCGCGGGTTCTGATGCCACGGAACTGTACAATGATGTCCACGCGCCTGACATCATCGAAGACCTTCCCAGCGACAAATTAATCGGTTTCCTAGAGGAATCTGCAATTAGTCGTCCGACCCCTAAAACTACCGAGATCGATCCTGTACCGCCCCCAACCTCACCGTCACAAACAAACCACGTCCGCTCGACACCAACGACAAAGACAATCCCACCCATAGACGCAATCTTAAGTGCTCCCGACTATGAAAAGGCAGCGCGAGATTCGTTGTCCGCGAAAACATGGGCGTTCTACTCTTCCGCTGCAACGGATCTCGTCACCCACGGGAAGAATAAGGAGCTGGTGCGGAGAGTCATGATCCGGCCTAGGATTTTGAGGAACGTTTCGCAAGTAAACTACAAGACCAGTATTCTTGGTTTCGATAGTAGCGCGCCGTTCTTTATTTCTCCTGCTGCTATGGCGAGACTGGCGCATCCTGATGGAGAGTTGGCGCTTAGTCGGGCTGCGGCCAATGAGGGGATTATCCAATGTGTAAGCACACCCATTGACCAATACGTAAAGTTCTTCAACTAATTATCGGTAGATCTCGAGTAACGCTTCCTTTTCGTTAAAGTCAATCGTCAAAGCCGCGCCCGCATCACAACCCTTCTTCTTCCAGCTATACGTCAACTCCAACCACGACAAGACCGTGGAGCTACTCAAAAGCGTACGTGGTCTCGGCGTCAAAGCTATCTTTGTAACAGTCGACGCGCCTGTACCTGGAAAGCGCGAGGCAGATGAGAGAGCTGCGCAGGAACAGACTGTCAAGTCGGCGATTAGTGGCGGTGAGAGCAGTAAGGATAAGAAGGGGAGTGGGTTTGGGCGTCTTATGGCGCAGTATATTGACAAGTCGCTGTGTTGGGATGACTTGGCTTGGATACGTGAAGCGAGTGGGGGGTTGCCGATTGTGTTGAAGGGGGTTCAAACTGCTGAGGACGTTATCAAAGCGGCTGAGCATGGTGTCGAAGGTGTGTTGTTAAGTAACCATGGCGGGCGTTCGTTGGACGGGTAAGTCACCTCTTCTATCGATGATATGCTAAAGCTAATCTTTTTCAGTGCGCAAGCCAGTATACTAGTCCTACTAGAATTACGGAAGAACTGCCCAGAGGTCTTTGATCAACTTGAAGTCTACATCGACGGCGGCTTCGAGCGCGGATCCGACATATTAAAGGCCATTGCCCTCGGTGCAACAGCAGTTGGTATCGGTCGCCCATTCCTATACTCTCTTATCCACGGACAAGATGGTGCCGAGCATCTCTGTCATAGTAAGTTCTCTGTGTCGCAGAAACATGAATAAGCTAACGGATTGCAGTTCTTAAAGATGAGCTCGAGACTTCAATGCGTCTTTGCGGTATTACGTCGCTGAGTGAAGCGAGGCCTAGTTTGGTGAATACGCTGGATGTTGATCATATGGTGGTTGGTAATGCGTACACGCGTCTGGTATCTAAGCTGTAGAGGGTTTTCGTGGCAGGAGAACATATCGATAGCATATAGATCTATGCTATGCTACCAGTGACATACACGTACACAATATTGCTCTATATAGTGTTTCGCTGTTCCTCAACGTTTTAGTCCCTGTATCAATAAAAGCCGAAAGTTGGTTCTTGCGTTATACCGACATTGGCTATTGCAGTGTTGCGGGTCGTCTCACAGGCCCGTGGCGTTTCTTTACGTGCCTGATCACTGGAACGCGGTTCAAAATTGCCTGGCAATAGGTGCGAGCCGTCGGCCAATACACCGACAGTATGCACGTCATCTTAAAAATCGGTCCAAACGACTGGACATGTGTACAAGACTTGTTCACCACCCAATCCCCATTTCACATAAGCTTTCACTCGGCACTGCTACTCCAACATGTATCTATTCGCAAACTAAGCCTTGGTAATTTTGGCATGGAACGCCTTAACAGCATCCAACACCTTCCCATCCGCTTCCAATCCAAGACCATAAGCCCTAGAAACATCAAACCTCGCCGGCCAACTACTTACAATAGCCTCGATAGCCGGATCTCTCTTCTCCTCAATCTGCGCAAGCGCCTTCTCACCACCAATCTCTCTCAAAGCATCTAATATCTCCTGCACCGTGACCGTAATGCCTGGCAAGTTGACCACTCTCGAATCACCAAACTTCTCCTTTGGAACGTCCTTGATCTTGATGAGGTTCTTGATAACTGTAGCAGGACTGCAGACCCAAAGCTCGAGGTCTCTGCTAACGGGTAAAATATTGGGGACTCCTTGGAGAGACTCTCGGACAATGCCTGATGCAAAGCTTGATGCAGCTGCGGAGGGTGCGCCTGGCCGGACGATAACAGTGGGTAAGCGAACAATTCGTCCGTCGAGAAGACCACGACGGGAGTAATCGTTGATCAAAAGCTCCACCAGCAACTTCTGAATGCCATATGAACTCTTGGGCTGAGGAAGCGTGCCAAACTCCGTCACAAGATCCGTCTGACCATAGATAGCGCAAGAGCTAGCAAATATCACTTTCGTACCAGGATATTCAGCCCGTAGCACGTCAAGGATACTTCGCACCGAGTCAACGTTGATCTTGAGTCCTAGGTCCAGATTGGCTTCTGCGCCACCGGACATGAGACCATGGAGGATGTAGACGTGACTGAAGCGATTGGACAGAAGGGATTTGACAACTGATGGGTCTGTTAGGTCTGCTTTGAGGGATGTGACCTGGTTTTCTGCGCCTGAGGGAATGGGGGGTGTTATGATGTCGGTGAGCGTGAAGTGAGCGCTGGGCATGTCTTTGAGAAGAGATGTGATCAGTTCTTGGCCGATGAAGCCACCCCCTCCGGTTATGAGAACGTGGTCTTTTGTTTGAGTCATGATGGGTACTTTTGCAAAGCAAATGTTAGAAATGTGTTGACTATTTGCTAGAGTGTTCCCAAATACTGTCAGTGAAAGTGGATATAATATCTTGATCTTCGCGAGGCTCTCTTTTAACCATATTCTGATGTTTGCAATCTTTTTGCATCGTCACACTACGTCCACTGTTTACACAGATCCCAGTTACTCTAGTGGCAAGCACTGAATACCTGGTCCGCTTGGTGCTGTTATGGGGGCGGTCAGAAATCCTATTGGTTGGGTGGACACTCGCGGATCTTGCACCATGTCTCGGCCGGAAACCAGACCGAGCCAGCGCTAAGACATCGGCTACATGATTACAGCAATTAGGGGGGGTGTTGTACCAGTGTCGGTATGGAAGAAGGCCGAGGAATCGCTTCATTTTAACTTGAGGTGATTAGAGAAAACACTTACTTTGGTGACTGTTTTTATACCATGTTGATATACCTGGCAAGGTAAAATTGGACTGGAGTGTGAGATGACTTCTGGGGTAGTCGACAGACTGCAATATATGTAATATTGATACATAAAGCTGCGGTATTGGCCTTGTATGATGCGGATGGTTTGAAGAGAATTAAACTCGTGAATTTTATCTATTTTGTTAAGAAAGATGAAAGTAGCAGAGGGATGACATCTTCACAGCTCATTTAATGGGAGCATCTAGGAGTATCTGATGTCCAGTCGTGCGTTGCCTATGGGTATGATCTGTAGCTTGGTGTATGGAATTATTCCTTTAGTTCTGAACATTTCTCATTTGGAGCTAACCCATCCCTCAACATCATCGATCCTCACATACTTGATATGCTGCCGATGCCAAGTATACGCCACATGCGCAACATCCCTATCCCCATCCTTCTCAACATAAATACTTGGATAACTCAGCTCCCTGTTTTCCTGCCCCGAGGAACTATTCGTCCCGCAAAACCCATCCCCATCCTCAAGCACACGCTCTCTCCACGTGAGCCCCTCATCCTCCGATATCCCAAGCGTCAACGTCTTTCTCGGCGTTCCCCAAATAGCATCCTTTCCTGTCTTGGTGACTTGATTCGGCCGCTTATCATCCTCAGGCGTGATGTCATCGTATAAGCCTTGTCGCTTGAGGGTATCGGCTGAGGCGTTTGATCTGTTGAAGACGATGGCGATGTGGCCTGATGATAAGCGGGCTGCGCAGATACCGCTGTTGGGGTTTGGGAGGGTTATGGCTTTTGGTGTTTCCCAGTCGATGCCGTTTGTGGATGTTGAGCGGTAGACGTTGTCTGCCCAGCGGCTGCGGTAGAATGCGACCCAGGTTAAAGAGCCGGATGCTGGGGAGAGGATGTTCATGTGGACTGAGCCAACGCTATCTGGTGCTTGCTTCTCTTTCCATGATGCACCATTGTCATCTGAGTAGAGAAGGCCAGAGATGTCATCACTACCAATCCATCTATGACCAGGTTCGGTGCGACAGTAGAATACTGGCAAGATCCATGTTCCGTCGCTGTTGATGACGATAGGCTGTCTGATGAAGATGCCAGTCACATCAGGGAGTAAACGACTAGCCTCAGACCATGTCCGACCCTGGTCATAAGATGTGCGCTTCAAGATATAGGCGCCATCCTGATTACCCGCATCTTGCGAAGTATGAAGCAACCAGATCTCTCCATTGTGAGGTGCTCTGAACAACACGGGATTTTGACAACTTCTGTTCTCATCAAACGAGATCTTTTGCGGAGTAGTCCAAGACGATGATCCTGGTTCTAGTCGAGACAGCCAGATGCTGATATCAGGCAGTCCTTCTTGTGAACCACCAAACCATGTACACAAAACAGTCTTGTCAGGTAGTTGCAACAAATTTGAAGCATGCGACTGCACCGTCGCCGAGGGAACAGGAATAGTCTGAAGGTTTGGTGACATGGTGAAACGCGGATATTGAGCTGCTTGTAACACTGCAATGAGTCTTGTCTTGGTGGTTAAAAACATCACCTCTTCTACGCGACTTCCCCACGATCTCAGCGGATATTAGCCCGAACATAAACCCACTATGAGTGACTCGCCAACCAATTGGAAGGATGGCCGATTGGATGGCGTTGGAGGTGAGGGGTTGATGATCACAGTGCAATAATGTGGGGAAGGAAATGTTCGGTGATATCAGCGTTGGTCAGATCTGCGTGAAGATGAGTGGCTTAAAAGCGGCATTTAAAGAGAGATAAAAATAACACAAGACCTATCTAGTAGTAACTTAATCTTTTCTACCAATCCTGCAAGTGCCTCCAAAATGGAATACGTCAGGTAAGCACCTCCACCCGCAGCCAGATCCCGTCCTAACAGCTCAGACTCGGCAACACAGGCCTCAAGATCTCAAAGGTCATTCTCGGCTGCATGACCTTTGGTTCAAGCTCATGGCAAGGCTCACCCTGGGTTCTCGATGAAGAGGATGGCCTGAAGCTTCTTAAAGCTGCTTATGACCAAGGCATTAATACTTGGGATACAGCTGATACCTACTCCAATGGTGAGTCAGAGGTCATCATTGGCAAGGCCCTGAAGAAGTTCAACATTCCTCGTCAAAAGGTCGTTATTCTGTCAAAGATCTTTAATCCTGTTATGGATGATGGTACAAGACCTGCTAGTATCAATGACGGTCCGCTTGTAAATCAAATGGGGTTGAGTAGGAAGCATGTTTTCCATGCTGTGGATAAGTGTCTTGAGCGTCTTGGAACCGACTACATTGGTAAGCCTTTCTAACCCATTTCATGAGTAACATGCTGACTGTATAGATGTGCTTCAAATCCACCGTCTAGACCGTGAAACACCCCCCGAAGAGATCATGCGCGCTCTTCACGACGTCGTCCAATCCGGCAAGGTCCGCTACATTGGCGCCTCATCGATGTACACCTGGGAATTCGCCCGTCTGCAATACATCGCCCAATCCAAAGGCTGGACCCCCTTCATCTCCATGCAGCCCTTTTACAACCTCCTCTACCGCGAGGAGGAACGAGAAATGCTCCCCTTTTGCGAGGCCACAGGCGTCGGCGTCATTCCCTGGAGTCCCATCGCGCGCGGTCTTCTAGCCAAGCCTCTGTCGAGCAAGAATGATGAGGCGAATCAGTCGATTAGGAGTCAGAGTGATAAGAAGACGGAGACGTGGTTTGCGGATGCGAATTTGGAGATTGTGAATAGGGTTGAGAAAGTTGCTAATGATAAGGGGATTAGTATGGCGCTTGTGGCTACGGCGTGGGTTCTGCAGAAGGGGTGTTATCCGATTTTGGGGTTGAACTCTGAAAAGAGGATTAAGGAGTCTGTGGAAGCGTTGAATGTTAAGTTGACGAAGGAGGAGCTAGAGTACTTGGAGAGCGAGTACCGGCCAAGGAACATTCAGGGTATGTAAGCTTCCGAATAGGAAACATTATAGATAATTCGGGGATAAATACATAGATGAATACCATGTTCAATTTAGACAGTCTTATGTTCCTTCGGTATTTGGAAAGATGGCCATTGACTGCATATACCCATCGACATCGAGGAACGACGGATCAAACCCAAAGATAGGTGATAATCCAAAGGTCGTATCCCATGTAGGCATCGTGCTCCCGTCAATCCCAGTGAACATATCAGGATTAGTGTTATAGACATCCTCAAGACCCTGACTAGTCTCATTCCCAGGCATCATGCACGAAATCGCATTCTGGACTTTATCCTGCACCCCATGCGACGTCAAAAGACTAGTAACAGTCTCCAAACCTCTGATCATGAGATTAGCCAAATGCCACTTCCCCATAGACAAAGACCGGAAATGGCTGATCAGTCGAGTAATCTGATCCAGCGCCTGATCTCTTCTAAACAGGTTATCACCATATTTATGTGAGACTTTGGCGAGGAACATGGCTGCGAATGCTGTCATAGATAGGAGATAAGACGGTATCCCGACGATGCTGGTGGAGAGATCGGGGTCTGTGAGGAGGATGTCGATGATGGCTGATGCGGAAGTCACTGCCATTGAGGCTGTGTCGAGGAAGTGGCTGGGTATCTGGTTGGATTGGCCGCGGAAGACGTGGGAGTAGAGGTATAGTTGGGCGAGGTGGAAGTGGAAGAGTGCGCCTTTTCGGGGGAATGCTCCGATGTTGGGATGGCCCTCTGATCGGTGTCAGTTGGCGCAAAGAGTAAGTGTGTAGATACATACCTGGGAGCCGATCAGTCCATTTCGTGATCCACTGGTCAAGCTGTCGATGATAGTGTCCTATCTGACTCAGATACAATCTAGGGATCTCCTCTCCTTTATCAGGACCAAATAATCGTCGGATATTCCGCAAGATACCCATCAGCTCAACCTGACTCATGAGTCTCTCATCCTGGTCTGTAGCCAGGGGACATTTCAAGATGCCCTCCCAGTCCTGCGTAAGCCAATCGTCCTGGATTATCGCCGGTCTATCGTACAGAATAGCGAGGTGTTGGTCGCAGATATAGAGGATAGACCAGATTCGCGCCGAGTCCATGGCCTCTTCAGATTGATTCTTGATGGCTAGACTATAACTGTTGTGGATATTGCATTCTGCAGCTCGTCTGATCGCATGACCTGACAATGTCCAAGACAAGTCACTAAGCCAGTATGAGGCGATGCTGAGAGCTCGGAAGTAGTCCCTATCCCCTTGTCGCTGCAGCATCGACTTTTCAGTCAATCGCCGAAGTTCGGAATTGCAAATGCCGTATACTTTATCAGCTGCTGGATCATGAAGCGCTGCGATGGTGAGTGTAGCCGCACATAGGATCGATGACTTCCGACGAAGCTGCTCGAGAGTTTTATAGGGACATCCAATAGAGTAAATGAACCCGTCCAAACGATCTCGATAAACAACAAACAGTCGCTCAGCATCACCCAATGAGATCTGTCCTTGAGAAATAAAATCATTGATAGCTTGACTTGGATTTTCGTTCCCACTTCCAGGCGATCGAAGCGCCCTCATTCTAGTGAGAGTGTAGAGAGAATGAATAGGCGCATGGGGTAGTCTATCGTCTTCGGGCGTGAGCTTCGGTGAGTTGTCGCATGATGGGCCGTAGTTGTCCTCCAGTTGAAGTGTCGTTGACTCTTGAGGCGGCGGTGCTGATGATTCCTTTCGCTTGTTCATTCGTGATATTTGTAGTGGCGGTAATTCTGGTAAGCCCATTATGTTTCTCATCTCTTTGACTGCTGTGTACACCTGGTCGAGATCTGATAGCATGGCTTCAGATAACCTGACACAGTTAGTATGAACTCAACACAATTGTATCTAAGCGTACTCTGTTTTCTCATCGATAATCGTTTGGAGATTCTTGCTCACTGCGCAGTTGCTAAGCTTCTTGTCTTTACACCTTCGACATGGCGGTCCAGCATCGTCCATAAAGCATTTAATCTAAACAAATCAGTCAATTCATTTTATCCGTTAGTTCCAATCACAGTACCTTGTGCTTCCGACACGTTGTGCAAGCCCTAATATGTCTCGAGATATGAGCAACGGGATGCTCCGAATTGGAAGTTATCGCCACTCGTTTCGGCGGAGGCTATCACTGATCAGCGTCCCTGCAACCTGCAGATCAATTGCACCCAGGCGTACCACACTCCCCTCGTACTCTTGCGTCGCAGTACTTCCGTTTCGCTTCGACATCGTCACTCGATATATCTTTTTTTGAGAGTAGTTCATGACTCAAAACACGTCAAAGTTGCGCAGGGTCAAAAACGCGGGGGGAGTTAGTCAGCCAGAATTTACTCCTCTGACTAGAGCGGATGTGGTAGGGATCTGTCGCTGGGGAAATGCGGAGGTACACGGAGGCAAATAGTTAGGCGGAGTGTCTCCGCATACTGGATGCAGATGATTTTACTCATTGTGGATCAGGAGTCATAAGGAGATATTCTAGCTTTGTGCAGTTGTTATTTATGAAGCATGCTCTTGTGCATTACGCCTGTGCATACTCCATAAAGTGGATTGTAATAGTTATTATACCTAGTGTATAACATCAATTAGGTCCCACCAGGATGATAGAAGGCATTAAGAAAACATTCATCTTACTGTGAGCAAGCGTACACCGAACAGCCGTCTTACAGGCATAGATTACTCTGACTCAACAGAAAGGATAAGAGATCAATTTTCTTCAGCGCCTGAATGCTTGTTATTCTGTTGTTGGTGATCTTTCAATGCTTCTTCAGCCTGGGTTCGGTCGGTCTCGTAGCCAATGGGGGCGAAGACCGATAGACACGGACCGGTTCGCGGATGTCGGATAAGAACCTGGTGAACTGTCGGCTACCCTAAACTCAACCGGAAGACAGCGATTATTTATCTCAATTGACGTCTACACCAATATCACTGCTCCTCTAGATACGCACAAGTATTATTAGACTTACTCATCATGGCACAAATAGGCACACTCATCTTATCTGAGACTCTCTCCTCGCTGCCCTCAGTCTCAGCTTCTCACCAACAACTCCGCACTCAAACACGCACCACCGTTCGCAACCCCTCCTCCCCAGCTCCGGTGCTAGTTATCCTCGACGATGACCCAACAGGAACACAAACATGCCACGATATCACCATCTTGACAGTTTGGGATGTCCAAAACCTAGTCTCAGCATTCAAGCAAGTCGGAACAGGCAATGGCTTCTTCATCCTCACCAATTCACGCGCCCTTCATCCCCCGCAAGCACGTGATCTCATGATCGAGATCTGCACCAATCTCAAGACAGCTTCTCAGGAGACAAACCTCCCGTATGAGATTGTTCTACGCGGTGATTCTATCTTGAGAGGCCATTTTCCACTTGAACCTGAGGCGGTGGAGCATGTTAATGGCGCGTTTGACGCGTGGATATTGTGCCCGTTCTTCCTCCAAGGCGGACGATATACTATCAACGATATTCACTACGTTCATGAGGGGAACAAACTCATCCCTGCAGCTGAAACACCTTTTGCAAAGGACGCGACATTTGGATATAAGAGCTCTAATCTTCGAGACTATGTTGTGGAGAAGTCGAAGGGAAAAATTCCTCTTGACAATATTGACTCTATCGATCTGGAGACTATTCGGGTTGGCGGGCCGGATGCAGTTTTGAAGAGGATCATGCGGCTTCCAAAACGAAGCGGCACCCCTGTTGTGCTCGTAATTAACGCGGCTGCAGACGAAGATATCGACGTTGTAGTCACAGCGCTTCTCCAAGCGTCGCAGCAGGGAAAGAAGTTCTTGTACCGAACAGGCGCTGCTTTTGTATCAGCACGGCTAGGTATCTCATCTATCCCGCCTCTCTCAGCTGGCCAACTCGGGTTATCTAAGAGTGTGGGCGGCCTCATCATCGCCGGTTCATATATACCCAAAACAACCGCGCAATTGGACTCTCTGGTTCAAAAGTCGGGAAGTAACCTAAAAACGATTACGCTCAACGTAAAAGCACTCCTCAAATCAGACGAGGCAGCGAAAGAAGACGTCAGAAAAGCAATTGAGCTTGCGTCACAGCACATCAAAAACGGACAGGATGTTTTGGTCATGACAAGCCGGGAGCTCGTCATCGGGAAAGACGAGGTTGAGAGTCTTGATATTGGCTCAAAGATTGCACTGGCGCTGGTGTCCTTTTTGCAGGGACTGGAGCAGAAGCCTCGTTACATTATCGCCAAAGGCGGAATTACATCGTCGGATATGGCGACGAAGGGATTGCGGATGAAGCGGGCTCTTATCGTTGGCCAGGCTGCACCTGGAGTTCCGATGTGGAGGTGCGATGAGCCGGAGTCGAAGTGGCCTGGGCTGAACTACGTTGTTTTCCCCGGAAATGTTGGGCATAATGATAGTTTGTATGAAGTCGTGAGGCAGTGGAAGGAGTTTTAGTAGTAGCCATCGCTCAATAAGCACATTTCATAACCAGAATGATCTCGAACATGTTTACATGCATACATCCCATGACTCGTTCTATCTAGGTGCTACTCTCATAATAGGTGCTTCATCCCCTTCGCTCAGGGAGAGACTATCAGCCCTCAGAGTGGCTATTGTGAATGTTTGGTTTTTGTGGACATATATACCACCGCCAACTTGGCCGCTGTGGTGGGCATCATCAAGAGGGATACAATCAGAAGCCACGATAGCCCGAGGCGTCAATGCAGAGCCATGGCCCCGACGACGCTGGGAACATCGACTGCTGTGATCGGCCGGATCTGTTCTACCGCTCCTCGATGTAGCGTACCTCTTGATGCTTCGGTTGAGTAAGCCCTTGAGTGCCGGTAGCGAGCCGACGACAAGAGCTGTTGCTGTTTCCACGGCGCCCCAAATAGCCAGGCCCACGAGATCGACCTGGTTTCCAACGATGACCTTTGACATGCGAACAAGGGCGACGGAGATGATGATTATACCCAGCGAAAAGACTATTCCAAGTCCAATCTTCTTCTTTATGTCGAGTTGTAGAGAGGGAAGTACTGCGATCGGAAGCGCCATGATCATGAGGTCGGTGGCAACGTCGACGGTAGTTGAGAAGATGACATTAAAAGACTGTCTCCATTGCTCTCGTGGGGAATCACAACTGCCTGTGGGAAGTCAGTAGATGATTGGGATATGGGCAGTGTGAGCTGGTTGACATACCTTGGAAGTAGTTGGAAGGCGGGCTGCAAGTAAGGATACTACAGATGATGCACACAATGAGCGCTGCGGCTGCAAACACTGCGACTGCGTACCAACATCGGCGTATGGCAGGGAACGGCTGCACCAGTCTATAGAACAAGGCCAGAAAGCTGGCTTTTACAGACCATAAGATGATCCAGAACAGCTTGATAATTGGGAACTGCCACCGTGTGATCTGAATGCGATGGGACTCGAGCTCTATCGGGTCGTAGGCTACGCGACCCGCCTGAAGGTAAGTCATATACCACAGAGAATCCATCTGCTCTGTCTGGAGTATAGCCATGGTGAGGGTACATAGCCACGCCCAAGTAATCCAGTAGTCATCGGCGAGAAAGCGTCGGTTCTGCAGCCATCGTACCGAGAGCCGTAGCGATATAAAGAGCGTAGCGATGGTGAAGCATGTCCAGACGATAATGACGAGTCCTTGGCGATCCACGGAGCGTGCAGCGCCTGTGAGAGGAGCATCTGGGTCTGGCGGGAGAGGTGTGGACATGATGATGATGATGATGATGATGAAGATGATGATGATGTCTTTGGCAGTGGCTTGCATGATGCATTATGGGGATCCATAGGGCTACTGATATAGGAGAGCAGGAGTCTGTCGCGTGGCGCGCGATAAACGCGTTGTTCAGTAGTGATTGGACACCGAAAAAAAGAGAGGCAAGGCTAAGACAATGGGACATCACGGCACAGCCGCATCACGTCACGTTGCGGGTGAAACAAAAGGAAATTTGATCGAGGGGCAAATCTGTTGCTGGTTGTCATACATGGATGGAAATCACAGATCCCAGATCCGATCTGACAGCCCGCGGAAGGCAGTGTGATGAAGACCAAGGGCCGAACTGGGAATATCTGTGGTCAACAGCTGAGCTCAAGAGCGGGAAATCACCCATCGTCTCTTTTTCTTTCAGTGAATAATTGGCTCTTGCGCGGTCAAGATGGCAACTACGAATTTACGTACGAATTCACCATGACAAGCATGAAATGCGAGGTGCATTTTCAAAGCGGGCAGGGGACCAGGGACGGCAGTATCTATAGGTCCAATGATTTTGTCTGCTTTTGTTGGTCCAACAAGCAAGAGAACAGAAGGGAGACAACAATGATTTGCCTCCCTTCAGAATTGCTTTTTTCCATTGGTCCACTTTGTCTCACAGCAGCTTGGGAGGGATTCTTAGCCACAATGCAGATCTTTCCGTCTACGATAAGCCCTACCGCCATGTGCCGTGTTTCACATTAATAGAGTACGCTAGTAGGGGGCCAGATGACGGCTAGTCCCTCTTTCGATTTCCCGGAATGGGGTTCTGCTTCCGTATTGGGATGAAGGGGGCAAAAGATATGTCTCAAGCTCAAATGGTGGAGTGAGAGGCTGAGAGCAATGGTCATGCATACATGAGTCTACTCTCTGTAGCTGAAATCGATGATGCGAGGGAAAGATAGAGCTTCTGATGGACCTGGGAGGAATTCATGGGTGCAACCATGGGAAATGCAGGGAGGAAATGTGCCGTCAGCACGGTCCTTACTTAGTCAATTCGACCCAAGTATGGCATGGCTTACCAAAGTCCAATACAATGCAAATCTACGTGGATGATGACCAATCGATATATGATAACTCACAATTCACTCTCCATTCGTTGGATCTGAATCGCAGATAACAAAGTAGTCAAGTTAGATCTAGTCCGGAGTCCTGCACCGTTGCCGCACAGCTGCATATCAAGGGTTACTAGTAAGGCCGTACCTGCATGAGAGTTTCTTACTGCATCCGACCAACAATTACTCCAGGCTCTCCAATACCTGCCCCAAATTCACTAGCTTGGTCAGAAATCGAGAACACATAAGCTCACCGAGGCTGTACGACTCCGGACTCCGCTGCGGCAAAATATGCATTGCAGTACATAAATGCTCCCTATAGACTGAGACTTGACGAGAGCCACTTGTCCGTACATATTCCCCTCTGTACATACATTCACCTCCACTTTCTTTTTCCCACGGCACATCTATCAGCATGTACACCGACTTTCTTTTTCTTCTCCTGGCAGTACTTGCCGTTTGCACAGGAGCCATTAGTTCAACACAGAGATGCAAATGCGTATGTATACGAGAATCCAATCCATCGTATATATCATGACTAACAGTGAAAGACTCCCGGCCAATCCTGCTGGCCCTGTCCTGCAGAGTGGAAAGCTTTTGACAACAAGATTTGCGGCAGTCTTATCAAAGCTAAGCCAATCGCGCAATCATGCTACCCCGGTCCAGGGAAGGATCTGAGGCAATGCGCGTATGTGAACAAAATGTGGTCGGATCAGGATTTCCAGTCGTCGAATCCCATTGGGAGACCGTATCCATACAACATCACCTGCGCGCCTGTGGATTACGCTGCAGGTCAGAAGCCCACCACTTGCAGTCTGGGGTCTTTGCCCGTTTACGCTGTCAACGCTACTACACTGTCCCAAATCCGACGTACGATTTCTTATGCGCGTGAGAAGAATATTAGGCTTGTTGTTACCGGAACAGGCCATGATCTTCTCGGTCGCTCTGATGGGTTTGGTGGTCTTGAGCTTTGGCTTCATCAATTCAAGAACGGTATTAAGTTTCAGAAGACTTATAAATCTGAGAATCAGTGCAAAAAGTCACGCTGGAAGGGCAGCGCTATCAAGATTGATGGTAATTACCAGTGGCGCGATGTTTACAAGGTAGCTGAGGCGAACAACGTCATCGCAGTTGGCGGAGGTTCTCTCGCGCCGGGAGCGATCGGCGGGTGGGCTTCTGGTGGTGGCCATGGACCTGCAACGAGAAACTACGGTCTAGGCGCTGATCAAATACTTGAGGCAGAAGTGATGCTGGCTGATGGAAGAGTCGTCATCGCTAACCACTGTGAGAACACTGACCTATTCCGTTCTATGCGTGGCGGTGGCCCTGGCTATGGTATTACTCTGAGCAGCACCATCAAGGCTTATCCGAACATCAAGACTGTCACAGCCCACCATCTCCAGATCGCGCCCCTGGAGAAGACGGAGAAAAACGCAGATCTACTCGATGCTGTTTCTGTTCTGCTGCAGTCGCTTCCTGATCTCAACGACGCTGGCTTCGCTGGCTACGGTTACTGGTTTCGAAACTTTCGGAAAGTCTTTGTTGGCAACGCCACATCTGGTTATTCACACGGCGTCTGGACGATTGGAAAATGCCGTGAAGAGGCTGAAGCTGCTTGGGCTCCAGTACGAAAGGCCTTGTCCAGGTTTGAGGACAAGCTCTACATTAACGAGAGCTGGGCAACGTACGATGACTACTGGTCATTCTACCATGCTGAGTCAGGACTATACAATCCAACTGGCGATACTTCCATCTTGACCTCAAGGCTTATCGACCGCAAGAGCGTCAAGAGCTTCGACAAGGTCCGAGGTGCCGTTGAAGTCATGAGCGGCAAACCAGATGAGTTCGGCACAAATGTCATTCTTCTCACGTCTGGGGGTCAAGTCTTCAAAGATGCTTCAGACAAGACAAGCGGCCTACACCCAGCATGGCGAAAATCACATTATGTTCTCATATCAGGCACGGGTATTTCTCGTACCGGTAACACTACTGAGCGCAAAGCAGCGAATGACGATGTCACGTTTGTCAAGGGTGCCGCGGCGAAGAAGTTGGCTCCTGATACTGGCGGTTACATGAATGAGGGTGATAGCAATGATCCTGATTGGAAGGAGTCGTTTTATGGGAGTTTGTATGGGGAGCATCTTAAGACGAAGAGGAAGTATGATCCTTTTCATGTTTTTTACTGTCCTACTTGTGTTGGGTCTGAGGGGTGGGTTGAGAGGCCAGATGGGCCCTTGTGTAGAGTTGCATAGATGATTTGAGTATCTATAGCCTATTCTACTATGCTTCTAAGTCGTGTCTCCGGCGGATCCCATACGATATCCTGGATGCTAAGCCTTTGCCTCGCTGGGACTTTGATGCTACCAAGTTCAGAAGTAATTTCGATATTCTCTTCGTTCTTGAACAAAAGCATGGGCATGGTTTGGCGGAGTTCCGCCAACGTGAACATGTCATGGTGTCCTTCAGCAAGGGGGTTTAAAGCGTCCATTGCTCGTGTGCTGATGGCTTCGTAAAGGATATTTGCATCCTCGACTGTCCCGGCATGGAATAAGCCAACACCTAAGCTTGCTATCTTAAGAGGATCGCCGTCGCCGTGGGGAGTGAATGGGTTACCGACGTTATTGACTGATAAGCAGGCGTTGATTCCGTAATCTTTGATTAGCTTTGGTACCATGATTGTACCGCAAGGTCGACTAAGTGGTTCGTTGTGTTCCGAGGCGTCTGAACCATGTCTGCCCATCATGTAGAGGTCGCTAGTCGGCAGTCCCACAAAGTGGATCGGTAACCCTGTCTCTCTCAGCTTCTCAGATAGTCTGATGAGATCATCATGAGTAGCCCGAGTAAGTCGGGTAGCATGCCCAAAGACAACTGTCGGCCCACCGGGGTATGTAGGCCACTTAAGATGCTCGAGCTCTTCGATGACGTGATCAAAGACGGACATATGGGTTCCATCGCCTTTCAGGTTGAACTCAATGTGAAAATCGAGATGCTTGCCATGTTTCAGTGCTGTCTCAATAGCCCACCGAATATTCTGATTCTGCGCTTCAAGATCGGATTCCACATATGGAGTACTCCCAATGACTTCAATATCAGAACCGAACTGTTCGAGCACCTTCTCAAACATTGCTCGGTTTGCCTCTCCCTTCTCCGTCGAGAATATAGGGTCCTGTGCAAAAGCGCAGATTTGTACTGTTAAAAAGTCCTCGAATTCCTTCTTCAACCGCAGTCCGACCTCCAGAGCCTTAAGCTCGGTGACGGAATCAACTTCAACAAAGGCTCTCATGAATGTAACACCTTGTTTGTAGCTTGTAGCTATAAGCTGAGAGCCTCGTAAGTACAAGTCCTCCTTGGTGTAGCGTTTCTTTGCTTCAGCTGTATTTGTCAATGCTTCCTGGAATCCTCCAGTTTTGGGGGCCAGATCAGAGTAATCTGGGTGGTGTGAGGATTTGTGGTGGTTACAGGTGAGGAGATATGGTTTGTCGAGATGGATATGAGGGTGGCATAGTGAAGGGAGCATGACGCTTGGTGTTGCTTTTTCGGCGGCTGGCTTCATGTAGGTCACTACCCCTTCTTCTATGCGGAGGTCCCATTGTGCTGAGGAGTCTTGGAAAGGCAGAATGATGTTTTTGAGGTCCATTTTGAGTTATACTGAGATCTTCAAGGGTCAAAATTGAGAGAATAAACTCGTGATAATCGAGAATCCATTCACAGTGTCATTGATTCCCCTCATCTCGATTGTGGGCCAATCATGTTGGACTCTGGATGGATATTAGTCAGGGTGAATAATTATCCGGCCTTCACCTGTAACTTGCTTTCAAGATCCTTTGTTGACTGGGTGAATATCCCATTGAATTGACGTTACCACCCAAAACCAATGACCGAAATGCCTGCAAGTCAGGTTTCTTATTTGCGCGGATAAACTCAACGTCATAACCAAGTTTATCTTCCAAACGATCTCCAATTCTGGGGATTCTGGGCTGATCCTCCGCACAAACGATGACGATCTTGACTCAAAGGGGTATCTTTCGGTAGTCCACCATCAAGAAGTCCAACCTCTCCTCCACAAACTCCAATTCAAGATCGGCCCGTTTCGAGATCATCACGAGTAGCTACATATTGGGCTTCTCGTATTTTCCATCTGACCTTGAACTTTCCACTGATGGTTTTTTTTGAGGGTTTATAAAGATATCGGATCCCGCGGATGAGCCCCCTCGGATTTGACTTTCGTTTAAAATACTTTTGCTAGGGTCAAGATGGTGCTCGTTACATTGAAGGGCATTACGACGACGGCAGTGCTGTTCTGTCAGGCCGTCTCGGCTCTCGCGGAGAATTCAGATCGTGCGTCTTTATCCTCACATTCATCTTCATCTTCATATTGATCAGTATTAACATGTCTGCAGCAATTCACGTCGATGGCACCTCTTTCGCCCTCAACGGCGATAACGTCTCATACCGTTTCCACGTCGACAATACCACCGGAGATCTTATCAACGATCACTACGGGGGCCCCGTCGCCGAAGATGGAATCACCGCTGAAATCGGCCCCATCCAAGGCTGGGTCAATTTAATCGGCCGCGTGCGCCGCGAATTCCCCGACCATGGAAGAGGAGACTTCCGCGTCCCAGCGTTTCAACTGCGACAAGCCAGCGGCACGACCGTCACGGACTTTCGGTACAAGTCTCACGAGGTTGTGCAGGGAAAGCCTGGATTGTCTGGCCTTCCGTCGACGTTTGGCGAGGCTGATGATGTGTCGACTTTGGTGGTGAGGATGTATGACAATTATAGCTCTATTGCTGTTGATCTGTCGTATTCGATCTTTCCGAAGTATGATGCCGTTGTGAGGAGTGTTAATATTACGAATCGGGGTAATGCGACGGTGGATTTGAGAAAGGTTGCGAGTTGGAGTGTTGATTTGCAGCAGGATGATCTGGATCTTATTGAGATTAGGGGTGATTGGGCTCGTGAGGGAATGCGCGTGCGTCGAAAAGTGGACTTTGGAACCCAAGGGTGAGCATCATTTCACAAAAATTATAACGCAGAGTGCTAACGACATTGCAGGTTTCAGAGCTCTACTGGATATTCCTCTCATCTTCACAACCCGTTCCTCGCTCTCGTTTCATCAACGACTACAGAAACTCAAGGCGAAGCTTGGGGCTTCTCTCTAGTGTACACCGGTTCCTTCGCCGTTGACGTCGAGAAGAGCTCCCAAGGACTCACTCGCGCCATTCTCGGTCTCAATCCTCTCGACTTCTCGTGGCCACTGAAACCCGGCCAAACCTTCGCCACTCCCGAGGTCGTCTCCGTCTTCTCAAACAAGGGTGTTGGTGGCATGTCCCGACAATTCCACCGACTTTACAGAAAGCACTTGATGAAGAGTAAATACGCAGAAGAAACTCGTCCTGTCCTTCTCAACAGCTGGGAGGGCTTGGGTTTCGAGATCAACGAAACCGCCATTGAAAAGATTGCCAAACAATCTGCAGAACTCGGTATCAAACTGTTCGTCATGGATGATGGCTGGTTCGGCAACAAGTACCCGCGCGTGAACGATTCAGCGGGTCTTGGAGACTGGCAGCCTAACAAGGAGCGCTTCCCTGACGGATTAACGCCCCTGGTTGAGAACGTCACCGACCTAAGAATTGCCAATGCATCCGACGATCTAAAGTTTGGTATCTGGTTCGAGCCCGAAATGGTGAACCCCAAGTCAGATTTGTACGACAAACACCCCGACTGGGCCATTCACGCAGGCTCATATCCTCGAACCGAGACGCGTAACCAATTGGTTCTCAACGTAGCCCTCCCCGAGGTCCAAGAGTTCATCATCGACTCTGTTTCCAAAATTCTCCGCGAATCACCAATTTCCTACGTCAAGTGGGATAACAACCGTGGAATCCACGAGACGCCTGATCCTACCCTTAACTACAAGTATATGCTGGGTCTTTATCACGTCTTTGAGACTTTGACGAGTCGTTTCCCTGATGTTCTCTGGGAAGGCTGTGCTTCAGGTGGTGGACGGTTTGACCCCGGTGTTCTTCAGTGGTTCCCTCAGATTTGGACGTCGGATGATACAGATGCAGTGGAGCGTATCAAGATCCAATTCGGCACGTCACTTGCTTATCCTCCATCTGCCATGGGGGCTCATCTATCGCATGTCCCTAATGGAAACACCCAGAGAATCACGTCTGTCAAGTTCAGAGCGCACGTTGCTATGATGGGCGGCTCCTTTGGCGTCGAACTTGACCCAAGCGATCTTGAGCCAGAAGAGAGGGAACAAATTCCTGGTCTCATCCAACTTTCTGAAAGGATCAACCCGATTGTCATTACTGGCGACTTCTACAGACTTGCCTTACCTGAGGAAACTAACTATCCCGCTGGACAGTTTATTTCAGGGGATGGCAAGAAAGTCGTGCTTTTTGCATTCCAGACGAGAGCGACTATTAATAACTCCTGGCCCTGGTTCCGACTTCAAGGTCTGGACGCAAGTGCCAAATACAGGGTGGATAATAACCAGACGGTTTCTGGGTCGACACTGATGAACCTCGGTATTCAGTTGAGGTTCGAGGGGGATTATGATAGCCAGGTCTTGATGATTGAGAAGCAATAGTTCAGATAGCTAGGCTATGAGTAGCATACTGTAAATAATGCTCGAAAATAAACGGCTCGCTCGGTAATCTCAATGTCGTCGCAAGACATGATAACTTAAACTGTCCATCATCCAACACGCAAAGCACACAAGCAAGTTTCCACCGATATAATTCCCCGAAGCACCGACATCTTTCTATTTTCACCCTCTCGCAAGTTCTCAAGCAGCCTCAAGCTTACTTCACTATAAGCTTAGCAGTTTAGTTCTGTGGCAGCTGCGCGTTAATAAGCTTCTGCAGCTGACGCAGAGTGTCGACACTCATGGTGACGTTGACCATCTCGGAACCTTCGATGCCATTTGAAGTAGCCACGTCAGGGTTTGGATAGTACCAGCACGCGATAGCAATAATAGCATAAATGACCTGGAACAGTCAGCAACTGCGGATACTCACATGAGAGTCTTGACTTACCACGAGAAGTGCACCCTCAAGCCAGTTGGACTCGCCATCACGGAGGAAGTTTCCAACCACCAAGATGGACAGAACAAGTAGGACAATCATGAAGATCTCAAAGTTCAAGTCCATGGGCTTTCCTATGGCCCAGCCGACGAGAACAACGAGGGGACCGTTGAACAGGGCTGTTTGGATAGATGGTCCGAGGCAGTGATATAGGGCGACATTAATGACACCATCTGAGAACTTCTTAGTCGATACCGTGAGGAGAGAAGGATTGCCCTTACCATAAGCTTCATCAATGGCTGTCAGGTGCTCAGCAGCCTTCTCGACAAAAGGTAACAGAATGAGACCCAAGAACTGATCAGGCACTCCACTCTCAACAACATGCTCAATCTTCTCAACAAGAAAGATGAGAAGAGCAGTCACAAAAGCAAGAGCAATCAATATAGCAATAATAGCCTCGGTCATGGTAAACTTGGGCTTCTCCATATCAGCCTCGCGATCAGCATCTCGATGCTCATCCATCTCAATAACCTCATCGAAGATACTATGCTGGCTGCTAGCCTGGTACCAGATGTAAAAGAAAAACGCGATAATCAGTGCAATTGATGTTGCTTGACTGATGCGCAGAACATCGTCTTGGAGTTTACCCTCTGTAAACTTCTCGTGCAGAATTCGGAAGCCTGGGAAGTCGGGGACAACCTCGGCTTTGAGCGCGGAGTAGAATGCACTGGGAATGAGGAGACCGAATGCTGCGACGAGGAGGAGTCCGGTGCCGACTTCTGAGACAATGGCGTGGAACTTTTGGCTGGCTTGCTTGAGGCCACCAACGAAAAAGCAGAGGCCAAGACAGAGGAGGAGATTGGTAAGGATACTGCCGAGGATCGCGGCCTGGATGATAGGAATGAGGTTTCCTTCATCGCCGTTATCCTCAGGAGCGTTGACCTCATGCTTCGACAGCAAAACAATAAAGAGAATAATCTCAATGATAGACCCAAACGTCGTCTCGATGAGAATACCAGCTACCTTGGGCAACTTGCGCGCAAACTCCTGTCCCGAAAATCCAAGCAGGTTGGCAGTTGGGATCACGGCGATGTACGCGGTAGCAAACTTCCAGAGATGCAGGCCAGGGAAGAACTGAAGGATGATAGCGATGGGGACAACCGGCCAGAGGATGTTTACCCATTTCGACGCGGTGCAGGAGCTTCGCCAGAGAACAGCGAGGAAATGACGAGGATGAAAACCGCTCCTCCCGCTTTCTCCCTCGTGAGCGATATGGCTTGAGATCTGCGGCAGAAGCGGGGTTGATTCATCTCTATGACCATTGCCATGGCCTGGAAGGATATTGCTCGCCATGATCACGAGTCAAGTAACAGACAACCGAACAAAGAAGCACTCAAGACTTCGGAAGCTTAAGTGAAATAAGATTGAAAATAGGCTTCGGGAGAGGAGAGAGCCAAGAAATAAAGAACAGAAAGGGGCTGGGATCGTAATAACGTGACGCTGGTGTTTGCGGTGGTGGCGCAGTTGAATGTCCAATGAAGACGCCGTGATGAGACACATTTACAGGGGCTCAAGGCAGGGATCGAAACTCTAAACAAAGCTTGTTTTTGCTGACGTTTTGCTCAGCAGGGTTCTAGACTTTCACAAGCATTGGCCCATGGTTTTACCCCGCAGAGTAAAATCTGATCTGACTTTTTTCTTTTCCAAGGAGGGTTCGATGAGATTAGAATTTCCGCGCCAGTCGGGTTCAATAGGCTAGATATCAAGCTATGCTCTCACTGTGAAAGTTTACAGAGCTAAAGTCTTCCAGACTTATCAATAATGAAACCATCTCTTCAAGTAGTCTAGGCATGTCTCACAGCCCCAACACGGAATGGTCGCCCTCGATACTAGCGCGCACAAGATCTTCCCCCCAACGAAAAAAATACAAGCATAACCTCGCAAAAACACCCGTGATCCCGTCATCGGCAGTCTTATTTTTTTGACACCAAGACCAACGAATGAGAAACGCGTCTCCCCGCACTCACTCACCCTGCAGGCTCACCGATTCTCACCGATGGGCAGAGTTTCATTCTCGTCTTACCGAGAAAGCCTATTATGTAAAATGGTAATACACTTTAGTGTGGTTGTTGCGTTGGTCACGGCTACGACGGTCATTGCGCGAGGGACTGGTATAGTTATCGTTATGTAAATTTTACATACAGTATTCTTTTGTGGGTGAAAAAGTCTGAACTCATGTGATGAAAATTTACCAGTTGTCAATTTCTCTTGCTGAACTATATAACTATTCTTCCTCTTTCCACAGATACAATATTTATAGTCATTGCTTTCTTCCATCTTCTATCTACCCTACGATATCTCGATTCCGACTAGTCCAAAGTTTCACTACAGCATCTCCATCGTGATTGGACAGATCCGTTTTCGTCCAGCTTGATTCAAATAGCTTGGCTTACGACATCACCCGCGAGACCGCGCACATAATGCCTTCAGCGGTGAGGACTAATTTCTCTCCTCCTCCATCAAAGCAGCTCAAGCCCATACCCTTCCGTCCAATGAAGTCCCCCATCCCCGACTATCTCAACCGCGTGCTGGAGAATGCGCGGCCCATAGAAGATGGCAAGCCCGCCAGCTACATCGAGACGCTGGCAAAGGCGGACACGTCGAAGATAGCTGTTGCGCTGGCGATGGTGGATGGCCAGATTTACTCTGCGGGCGATGACGACGTTGAGTTTTCGATGCAGTCTATCTCCAAGGCGTTTGTGTATGCGCTTGCGATTGAGGATGCGGGGTTGGAGAAAGTGCTGGAGAAGATTGGCGTGGAACCCTCCGGAGACGCGTTTAATAGTCTGTCGTTGGAGCGCGGGAGTAACAGACCGATGAATCCTATGATCAACGCGGGAGCCATCACAGCACATTCTCTTATCGGAGGACCAGACTGGACAGCAGAGCAACGATCAGACCGCATCCTCAAAGCCATGTCGAAGCTAGCAGGTCGTCAATTACGCGTCTGCGAAGAAGTTTACGAGGCTGAGCTACGAGACGCCAATCGAAACATGGGAATTGGTTACATGCTCAAAGCAGCTGGCATCATCACCGGCGACGCACAGCAGATCGTGCAGGGATATATCCGCCAATGCGCCATTAACGTCAACGTTCGAGACTTGGCGACCATGGCTGCTACGCTCTGCAACGCGGGCTGTCACCCTGCAACAGGAGAAAAGATCATTCCTCAAGACAGCGTGCGGCAGATCCTCTCCGTCATGACAACTTGCGGCATGTACGATGCTGCGGGAGACTGGGTATCGCGGATTGGCATCCCCGCCAAGAGTGGAGTTGCTGGTGGTATCATCGGTGCTCTGCCCGGCCAAATGGGCATCGCTGTGTTTTCACCCAAGCTTGATACACGAGGAAACAGTGTTCGCGGCGTCGCCATCTGCGAGCAGTTATCCAGCGACATGGGTCTTCACATGATGGACGTCAGCCAAATCGCCCAAGCGACCGTGCGCGTATCCGTCGCGACAATCCTCCCCGGCGACAACGAACCCCACCACACAAACTGCAACAAAGAAGTCATCATCTTCAGTCTGCGCGGTGTAGTACGCTTCGGCGGCTCAGAGCGCCTAACACGCGCCATCACACGAGAGCTCGGGGACCCAAACCCCGATGATCCAGGTTCTGGACGGAGTCGGTTTGTGTGCGCCGTGGTGTTTTCGTTCCGCGATGTGTTTTCGTTTAATGCGGTAGCGCAGAAGATTATTCAGGCGGATATTACGAGATTGCTGCTTGATGGGCGGACGGTGGTTGTTATAGATCCCGTGGGAGTTTTGCAGATGGAGACGAAGCGGGCGGGCAGTAACCTCAAGATTGTGGATAATGAGACTGCTGCGAGGGATTTTATTGGAGGAATTGGATGCCATACTGTTTCAAAGAATGATGAATGGTGATTTGGCGTTTTTGAAAATAAAATAGAAAATAATACTTGTGAACCCAGCTGTGCCGATGCGTACTTGCAGTGACTAAAATAACAGCCAGTCCGATGCTTTACCGGATAATGACGAACTGTCCACCGAAGTGATGTGTATAGAATCCTCGTCAGCTGTCCAGAACAAAAGCCCCCCACTTGGCACCCGTCCTCATATGCCATTACATTGTGATACTGTCATCTCTGGTTACAGCGGTCAGTAGGGGATACGCCTATCTCTTTCCAGTATTGCCAGCAGGTTGGTAACAATGACGTATCCGGGGAATTAATAAGCTCTCGTATAAAAATAGAGAACGCGCAACTACTCAAAGAATCCATTGCGAGGCTGGATCCGAGTCCGAGATAGGGTCCGTGGTTAGCCTGGGTGAACGGGACCCGCGGACGCGGTTGGTGACTGCAACCTAGCCCCCACTTCTAAAGCTTCTTGAGCTGCCTTCTATAAAAAGACCAGTGCTCCGGAAATGAAGCTCAAACAGCATCGAAATCCAAGTTAGGACCATTCAACTACCTCAAGACAAGCACCATGCCGCAAATTATTCACCTCGTGCGCCACGGTCAAGCCGTTCATAACCTCGGCGAAGCAAACAACATTCTGCCCGACACAGACTTGACGCCTTTGGGACAAGAGCAAGCCAAAGGCCTGATCTCCAAGTGCCCAGAGCTTGTCAATGTTGACCTCATTGTGTCATCGCCATTGCGGCGAACTCTCCAAACGACCTTGCTGGGGTTCTCTTCACAACTAGAGCGCGGCTTACAAATTGTGGCCTTGCCAGAAGTGCAGGAAGTCAGCGCTATGAACTGCGACACGGGCAGTGATCTCGCTGTGATAAAGGAGGAGTTCAGACAAGAACCTGTGGATTTCAGTCTGGTTGAGCCGGGCTGGCAAGTCAAGGTATGCAGTATAACATTGACACCCCAGCTCTGATCTGTCGAACCGAATTGATAATCTGTTAGGAGGAGGGTAAATGGGCTCCAGTTGTGGGCAGTATTTCAGAGAGGGCCCGGGCCGCACGGCAATGGCTGAGTGAAAGACCCGAGTCAGAAATCGTGGTTGTCACTCATGGTTGCTTCTTACATTTCTTCACGGATGATTGGGTCAACTCTGTGAACCCAGATGGTATGTTGTTGTCAATGAACTAGCTGCCTAGTTACTAACGTCAGCAGGTACGGATTGGGCCAATGCAGAAGTTCGTTCTTACACGATTTCGCATGACGACCGCGAAGGGCCAGTTTTATGTGAGACTATAGAGTCTAGAATGAGACGAGGAGTAGATCCAGTTCCTCTGACGAGAGAAGAACAATTATATCTACGACAGAATGCAATGAAGGCAGCGATTGAATGGGGTCTTATACGGCCGTGACGGGTGTTGTTTATAGTATAGATACTTCAGCGTAGAGGAAACAGTTCACAAACACGAGTCATCATTTCATCTAAACTTAGTAGTAGTGAGAGGCTCAATTGATGATATTTGACATGAAATGCTACCGGTACATCATTTATGTAGATGAGATAGGCTTCTTGGACATGGTCGCAACGAACGCCGCCAGCGCCGCCTCAGGCTGGTACGCCGGAACTTCATGACCAGCGCCATAAACACGCAACCAGCTCAAATTTCCAGAGGTCTTGAATTCACCGTATTTCGTTCCACCGACAGTGAAAGACTTGAGAGGAGCGGAGACGAATGATTGCGGGGCGATTGAGTTGAGGGCTCTGTAGTTACCCATCCAGTTGCAGATCCAGTCTAGTCATGTTAGATACCGAATTATAGAGGACTGGAGCCTGGGTGACTTACCAGCGTCGCCGGCCCAGATGAGAACTTGGATCTTTGAATCAATAACTTGCTTAAGTGTCGGTAAGAATGATCGGCCCCCTGAAAAGAACCGTTAGTTCAAATCACGCATGCAGGCTCACAGGGAAAACATACTATCACCACTAGCGATAAACTTGTTATAAGACTCATCACCGCACTCCTGGTAATCAGACTGCGCACCAATAGCCTTCATCACAGATGCAGATGTAAGATAGGTAGAGTAAGTCGAAGGAGGGAAAGGATCGTTGCTGGGCGCGCGGATATCATAGACATCAAAGTCTGCCAGTCTCTCCAGCGGGCTTTCAATAGCAGAACTGCAGACGTCATCTGCGTTGCCGCATGCAGCATCGTTGCCTGTGAGACCGGGGCATTTGGCAAATGCAGGGACACACTTTTGGTTGTACGTGTTGAGATACTTGCTGTACTGAGTTGGTGTGATGAGTTTGCGGTAGGTGTTGTTAGCGGCGTAGTCGATATAATCTCTGTACTGGTTGCCTACGTATTCATGTCAGCATTGAAAGCTAATCTAAAGGCGTGGAGAACTTACCAGGATCAATCCAGCCGTTGTTGATACCAAGGGCCACAAGGTTGATCTTCTCGCCCTTGATCTTTCCAGCATCGATAGCAGCGTTCTGCTGTTCAAAGTAAAACGCAAACTCAGGACCGTAATGGCCACCGTATGATTCAGTGAAAAGACCAAAGTCACGGTTCTCATACTCGGGAAACTGGGCGTAGAAAGCTTGGAGGAGATTCCAGACTCGGGGAGCAGCAGCGAGAGTGGACACAGCATCATCGGTGCCGTAGCTGAAACCAGTAGCAATAGGTTGATCAACGTACAGCTGTGACCGTTAGCGAATTGTACCTGTAGGGATTGTGTGATCATACCATGTTGGCAAAAGTGTTCCATGAGTTGGGGTTCAGAGTCGGCTTGGACCCGCCGTTGTTGAAGGTGCAAGGTCCATTTTCCTGAAACAAGCCGATCATGGAACTACAGCCCGGACCACCGTTGAGCCAAAGGGCCAGTGGAGCGGTTTTAGCGTCCTTGCGAGACTCGAAGAACCAAAAGAACATGTTCATGTTGGTGCCTAATCATGGCTTCTGTTAGACAGGAGGTCAGAGAATTTAATGAGGTCCTTACCGACAGAGAAATAGCCAGAGTGCTGGTTCACACCAGGCGTCGTCTCGCAGATTCCAGAGTTGGAGACGATCTTGGTCTTGGAGCCAGTCGCAGCATGCTCGAAGACCTTGTACTTGATACCAGCGTCTTCTTGCACATATCTCTTGTCGAGGCTGGCTGCAGGTTTGCAGCTGCCTTGGCCGACAAGGGCAAGCGCCGTGAGCACATTCAACAAAGCTGTCTTCATGATGACGGATGCTATCGAACTTGAATGGGAGAGCGATAGTTGTACAAGAAATACTGCCAAGACGGGAGGATCAAACTACAAATATATAGATCTAGGCGATCTCCATCGGGCGCTACTATATTCCCGGGTAGCCCGCATTCCAAGCGTTTCACTATACCCGTACACTATACGAGTATCCGTCAAGTTGACAAATTGTCTTATCGCCCGAGAGATTAATGCCACCTTCCTGATTAAAGGGGGAGATCTTTTGTCAATGCCAAAGGTTCCTGATGATCCGGAGGTAGGATTAGCCAATACAGCGCGAGAGTCAGGCGACAGTAGGCAGTGGATACTGTCGATCTCTGGGTCATCCCGGCACCATGAAACAAGGCATTGTCTTGCTTACAGTGCCCAGGAGGATTCACAAGGCAGACCATACATACTCCTGTTGAAACAGAGTTTCAACCGCCTCGTAAATATTTAAATTCACATTCTCCCGTATTATCCATTTCGGTACATGATGTATCACACAGATTAACCTGCAGAAGCCCATCTTATCAAGCCTCATGGCGACCTTCCAGAACAAGCGATCTTCCGAGCCACGAGATCTAGGTCTCGGCACTTTTTAGCCGTTAATCTGGTGACCGTGCATGCAAACTCACTTGCCGAATATCCGAGCTCGGGTGCTCTGATTGGCGCGCGGGCTTATCGAGAATTCATGCTTAGAATTAATTTTCTCACTAATGAAACCCAATATCGCAATGGTATGCAGAGATGTCGTATTAAATGGCCAATTAGAGATATTCGGAGTATTGATCTGGTGGAAATTTCCGCCTATAGGTCGTCTACTGGTTCCTCACTGTTATGTAATCTGACTATAGAAGTGATATTATATCTGTGACTGCAAGTCTGTGGCTAGTGTAATGTTCTCTGAGGTTCGTTTTAAATTCTGGCGACCTTATGTGGTGTCGCGGTAGCCTCAGATGCAACGGACAAGAGTTGATTCTGACGATATTTAAGCAGTAGCAGCGTTATCTCATTGTTGCCCTGTTCTTGAGCTTTGTCCATTACACTTCGGCCATCATTATCCCTAGCTCCTATGTCCACCTTGCCAGTCCCCGGAAGCTGCTTCACTATATCATGCTGTCCCGCTTGAACTGCATGCATAAGCGCAGTGCGCCCATCATCATCGTCCGTTCTGTTAAAGTCCACTCCCGGAAGTGTCAGGAGCGTCTGAAAAATCTTCGTATTGCCATGTTCCAAAGCATCGATTAAGGATGATGCAGTATAGCGTGAGAGGCCCCAGCGGCAGTCTCGCGACTCGATGTCAATGCGACCAAAGTCCAGGAGCATGAAGAAGGGTTCCTCGTTATTCACATGTACAGCCCACCCAAGAGCTGTACGACCATCTACCCACCAATTGAAATCGATACCGTCTTGGCGGAGTAGAAGTTTGATCACGTCAACGTGCCCGTATTTAACAGCCCATGAAAATGCAGTATCTCCGCATCCGTCGTTAGGATCAGCATCAACCTTGCCCGTTCTGAGAAGTCGCCTCACAATGCCGGCGTAGCCAAACATTGAGGCTATGAGTAAAGGTGTGTCGCCGCTGCCATCTAGGTTATCGACGTCTATATCTCGTGTGTTGAGCAGTATCTTGGCTATCGCTTCGTAGCCTTTTTCAGCGGCAATGCAAAGAGGAGGTTCATGAGATGGATAATTAACATCAATGTCGCGTGCCTGCAACAACAGCTTGACAATAGCCACATCATTCCTTCGGGTAGCCTCTAGCAGTGGTGAGTCTATCCCTCCGTCAGGAAGGTTAGCTAGAAGTTTCTGTCTCTGAACAAGCAACTCCACAACGCGCGTGGTACCTTGCTGAGCAGCATACCACAGCGCAGTCTTCATAAAATCCAAGTCCATAGCTGTTGTATGTTTCGAGACTGAGACTGCATGTCGAAGTTCCAGCATAGTTAGTGGACGTTCCGCAAACACCATCCATGCCAGAACCTTTTACATTTCTTACAATAGAGCAGAAGGAGAGTCCAGACGTGACAGGTTAAGCTGTAGCATGTCTTGTGAGCGATTGCCGTCTGATCTCAACGGCCGGGACCGAATGTGAGGGTCCAGAATCAGGCCCTCTAGTAACCGAGTCCGGTATGGTGTAGTGGCTAACATTTCGCGCTCTCATAACCTGAGAGATCAGTACCGCGGAGCCCAGGGTTCGATTCCCTGTACCGGAGTTTCCTTTTGCCGATGGGTCCAATTAACCTTTTGTTGACTCGGCCACAGAACTTGTGAGCATTTTCCGTGCCTGCCCGTCGCCGTTCCAGCGCGATTCTTTTTATCCATGATACCCCCCACCCAAACGGGTTGCCTAACATCATCCTCTCAAGCTCTCTTGTCTCAATCCCTCAGTGCCTACTGCCAATGTAGATTATGATCTCTGGTCCATTGCTTTACCCACACCACTCGTTCTTCCGGGTCGCCTGTAACAAATTGATAGAATATCTCAAGAGTGTAATGTCCAAACTCCTCGGCTGTAAGACTCTTCAGCATAGCAAATTTAGGATAACCGCCCATGACAAGATAAATGACAAAGGCCATCTCTTCTAACGCACTCCGGTCCAAGAACTTGTCTCTTCGCAGAGTTGATATATCCTGTGTCCAACTTTCAGGTGTCTCGACGGGCTTTGGTTGCCGGGATAAAAGAGAGTCATCAAGTCGGGTTATTAGATGTAGATACCCTTTAAAAATAGTAGGAATGATGGTGCAGGGATATCTCTCAACTGAAGCGTCAGGGTGATGGAGAAATGGCCTTGAAAACTTTGTCTTTACATCAATCAAAGTACTAAACAGAGATTGGGTTCCGTAGTAAAAAGTGTTGCAATAACAATCAAATCTCAGAAATCTCTCCACGAATCTGAACTTGTCATAACACGGGGCCTTTTCCAGTAGAAAGTGGCTGCTGGGCCTCTCCGTCAAGCTGTGAGAGCTCTCTTGATGGTGACGATAGGCAAGGCAAAGCTCGGGTACTAGAATCTGAGCCTTTTCCAGATTTGGGAGACCTATGTAGCCTTCGATTGGTTGCCTGATGCAATCCTGTGAAACAATGGAATTCAGTGCAGGTTTGAGCTTTTCCTCTAACTCCGAGGCTGTCAAATACTGTGACTGGGCGCGTAGATTACGCAGATCCACGGTGAAGGCAACGAAAGGCAGAATACGTTCGTCCCCATAGACTTGGAGCAGGCCTTGCAAATGATGCCTTAAAAGAGAGGCCCGGTGTTGTTGGAAGATGCGTAACAGAGCAGGTGAGGCTGTGATCAGATGACGGATATCCTGGAGTGGGGTTTGGTTGAGTATTTCCATTCTCATTTCAGGTGGCAGGTCTGAGAAGAAGTCTGCGCAGCCTTGGTGCTGCGTTTCCTGTCGGGAGGTCATGTTTGATTTTGTGGGGGTTAGAGTATTCCAGGAGAAGTGGTGACGTCCTTCTTGTTTAAATATGTCCACCGCAGTATGACTCAGCTAATTCTGGCACATGATCGACCCTGCTGGTTCATGAGTGCATAAACTCCAGGTGGCGCTACAGAGTTTGGTCTCCTCGTGTCCTGTTGCTGAAATTCGAAGACAGAAAAGTCTAAAAAACCAGTGGACTATAACATTGGCTCTCGAGTCAAGATCATCCTCCGCTTGTCGGGTGCCCATCGGCCTTGAAGTTGGGAACTCCTGGTGCATGAACTATTTGGCTTCCCTTGAGATGTGTCGAAGTGATTAGGATGCATGTGTGATTCTCCGGCCTTTCAAGCTGCACATAGTTTGTTTTTGGCTTCTCTTTTAGTAGTGCCACAACTATCAAGGTTCTCAGAACTCGTGTATGATCATGGTTTGTCTGCATATCGACTGGCTGTGAGTATTCCACGATGTCAGCAAGGTTGGCCACAATGTTTCAAATAATCTTGCAATATCAGCTGTCCATTTCTACAACACTATGCCATTTCTACTATCGCCAAATATTTCCAACTTTGCTTATCTGTCGGTTTGACTAATTTCAAGGGTCAAGGCCATTCGGATTCTCCCTCTTCTAAATCTGCCAACCTCGCAGTCAAGCAGTTTATTTCCATAACCACCTCACACAAAGAACGGCCATACCAGGTTACGAAGCACCTCTGTCCCGCTACTGCGTTTTATAGCCCCAAAGAGTGAAATGCCGATAAAACTTGTGATAATAAAGCCTTTTGTAGGCTGCCCATGCTTCACATCTCCGTAGGTTCGACACAACGAGTTCTTCAAACTCCTCCTCCATAGTTTTCAAAAGCGTCTCAGGGGAGAGTTGCTCAAAGAACACAAGTTTGGGATAGCCTTGCATTAAAAGACGATGCATGAAGTAGTGGTCCTGGTCCGGACTACGATTCCGAAAATTAATCATGGCCGTTTCTGCAAGATACTCCTTCCACGCCCCCTTTGGCCAGACAACGCCTTTAGTACGGCGAGGATACCTACTGTCGAGCTCACTCATGATGTCTGAATATCGGTCATGAATTTTGCCCAGAATCATATAGGGGTACATCCGCAGAATCTCATCATCGAATTTTGGAAACGGGGGAAACGAATTCAAGAAGGCATCCTTGATACAAGCACGTTTCTGAAAAAGGCCTTGATATTTGTGATGGAGTATGTCCCAGAAATTCCAGAAGACGTCCGTCATCGTAACCTGTTCCTGAAAAAGGCCTTGGTCTTTGTGATAGAATATGCTGCGGTAGCAATCGAATCTTAGAAACCCGTCGCTGAATGCTGCCCTCAAGCCCAGGGGTGCCTTGGCCGGCCATAGCGAGTCTGGGCTCCGATACTGAAATTTAGCTTCAAGGCCAATTTTGAAAGCATCGATGATCTCGGGCAAGAGGTCTTGGGCTGCGATGATCATGTAAAGGCTAATGTCGCCTCTTTCCACTGTCGTCTTGGCGTTGAATCGTAAGATGGAGTCCAGAACAGGCTTGATGTTCTTTTCTAGGACTGGGATGGTATCTCCGTCGTGCTTAGAATGCAGCTCACGGAGGTGCATAGCCGCCGCTGCGATGTGAAACAGTGAGATGTCACCATAGCTAAGCTGGAGCTCTCGCAAGTGTGGCTCGAGAAAATACTGGCGATTGCTGGTCAAGGTCCTCGACAGCATGGGCGAGCTCGCGATGGCAGATTGCATGTCGTGGAGGGAAAGGCGCTTTAGTATTTGACAGTTGATCTCGGGCGGGAGTGCAGAGAAAGGATCTGAACACAGTCGATGGTCTGATGCCTGTGAGAAAGCCATATTGCGATGGCAGTTGATCGCGTTGTTCGTTGGTGTGGGGTTCATCGATCCCTAGTGATACCGATGAAGAAGACATAATTGCATAAGAGAAAAGGACGGATTCTGTTACATTTATACTCAAGGGAGAGGCGATTGTTTGACGCGCAGGAGAATTTGTGGGAAGCTTAAATGTCAAGCAAATGTTAACCTAGGGCATACAAGACCAATGATTCCTCGCGATAAGGTTAAGCTTTAGGCTTTCAACACAGAATCAAAAGTATAAAATCTCAACTATTGGGAAGCATTGAAAATTGAAGATTTCTCATATATTCAATTGGCTAGACGCGGGACTTTATCGAGATAGTGAATCGTACATCTGGCCGTGTTTATGTCTTCCATATGCTTCGATGCCCTCACCTGCAGTGAATGACGACAGATCGAAAGTACCGATCGGCTTTAATCTCGACATTGGCCTCGACAGGCTGTTCTCCAAGGGTTGAAGACTCAGTCTTGATAGAAAAGCGCCCAGAGTAACTTACCCTACTGTGAAGCGCAGGGGCGGCTGTGGAGCCGGAGTCATTGGTCAATCGAGTCCCGACAGTTTGGTAAACGCTAAAAGTTCTGCGAATCACGAATAGTCTTGTTATGGGACTGTGTCTCAATCGGTTACTAGTGGTATGTCTAGCGCCCGGGCAGGGCTGTCCAGGGAAACAGGCATTAAATCACGCAACTGACTTGGCACCAGACGCCCAGGTGTCGTTAGTTAGTAGATGATGGGCATGAAGTGATACACGTTGCAAGGTCCGAGCTGCTGAAGATACAGCCGACGAGAACGGTTAGCAAGCCTCGGTATCATACGATGATCGCCAGCTCTTCTCCGCGTATGCAGATGCACTCTTTCAACCCCCCCAGAGAATTGGGTTTGTTAGCGGCGTGATATCACTCAATCCTTGTATAGTGGAGTCTTGACGACCAATAGCTGACCGTAATGATACCAGAAGCGCCCATCCGTTCTTACTCTTGTCGACAGCCCCTCGAGTTTAGGCAACGATCTCATCACATGAGCGACTTACCATGTGTGCCATGCAATTCGCCAGGGTAACCGATGTGAATATGTTCCTGAGCGAGTTTGGCAACGAAAATTGATAGAAGAGGTAATAAGTTTACATGTCTAGTACTGTTTTTTTGCATCTGGAAGTGGACACTACCCTCGTCCTCACGTCAGTTGTGTTTCCTTCGCATCTCCGTTATTATCCTGTTGGTTTGCCTCCGTGGTACAACAGGAAATCCGATCGGCTACTTTTGTGAGGTGGTGGTAGAAGGCAGCCACACCAAAGGACGAACCAGCAGGGATATATATATAGAACCAGCATAAAAAACCACCATAACCTTGCAGTCACTAATTACCCCTTCTCGTCAGTTCTGCTTTCCAGCTTCTCCTTCTCCAAGCACCCAGAAATAACCACCATGGGCATTGTTCATGCAGCGATTGCTAAAACGGAGGCTCTCAGGGCACTTTGTGAGCAATGGGCCATCAAAGTCAGTGAAATCAAGAGCCCGGAGTCGGAATACAGAGCAAAACGTCAAACGCCGCTGAGTAACTATGACACTGAGCTTAGCCAACTACGGCAGCACTCGTCTGATCCTAATCAGTACGCAAAGCGATCAGATGCGGTTCTTCAATATGCCGGTGACCTTAGAGAGCTAGACATCGAGTATCACAGTTCAGTCACTCTACCGGAACAACGATTTGCAGAACGACTAGAGGCGGCAAACAAGAAGCTTGCATGTGATCTATTCCAGACTTTAGAGGATACTCTATGGGACCACTCGGTTTCAACTGTACTCAACCAGTGTCTCAAGCAATGTTTACGTCCTAAAGAACAGGCAATCGAGGCTGATCGTGTAGATACGTTGCCGGAAGCTCGAAAAGATCAAAACACTGAATCAGACACCACACTCAAAGACCCAATAGACATGGGAGGGGACCAAAGCCAGGGTTCACGCCCAAACGCAGACAACTCTGATCACCAGGATCAGGCTTTGACACAGAACTCAGCTTTCAGAGAGGTTAGAGCCCGGACCCCAGATAACACCCTGCGACAGGGCCAGTCGGCAATCAACCCGACACCTCCAATCCGAGATCAAGGGTCATCATCACAGTCAAACCTAGCCACGGACGGACAAGGCGCTACTAGCCCAGTAGGGTATCAAGTCCCAGCCCCAAGCCTAACTATAAAGGCGACCCGACATTCAGAGAATGTTGTTGACCCGCAGGCAAGATCAAGCTCGAGAGCGATGCCAGCTTCGGAGACAAATTTGGATCAGAACGGAGGGAGAGCACGATTGGACATGTGGCCGTCTTCTCAGATCCCAAATCAGTCGGCATCATCTGCTAAGAGGGCAGAGACTCTAAACAATAACCCTGGTGGAGAATGGACTGATTCTCTTGTTGCCCATCTTCGCGCTCCTCTGAAGAGGCTCCAGGCGGAAGCATCCAATCGAAAACAAAAACGACAAAGACTGCCCATTGAGCCATATGATATCCCTGAAGAACGAGTAATCCCCTTTGATGAAGTCTTCCAAGATGGAAACGCACAAACCAAGTATATCATAGTTCAGCATCCTCCAGATCTTGGCGATTGGTACATCATGGAATGCAAGGAGCACAACAAACACTTCCACAAGGATCCAATTAGAGGGGCTTCTCGGCACCTCATAGGTCAAGGGCATGGGATAAACGGGGACCACTCCCTTGCAGTCAAGATGCTTGGGACCCGCGTCCTCCACTGCAACGAGAAACTAGCTGCGAAGAACAATTGGATAACAAGGCAGTCATTTCTTGAGGTTGCGAACCCTGCAAACGCGATTTCAGGGAGCCGAACCAAAGAAGATATAACACAGGAGGTTGGAATCATCCCGGTTGTTGGCGAGATATACGCTATCAAATGTCCGAGGCTGAGCCATACTTACCCAATTCTCGTTCTCCCATGGGCAGCATTAGGCCATTTCCCGTACATGAAACAACTATTACGGGACACTCCCCCATGCTATCTGTTTGACAAGGCCGTTGATCAGTATCCTCGGGGCTGGGCGAAGGATTATGAGGATGGAGGCAGCAGATTCAAAGATAGGGCTTATCCTGTTGTTTACTTTCACAAGGACAAGTTTCCAGCGCAGTGCGATGTTGGTTGGGTTCCTATAACCAGCTTTAAAGTGTACGATCCTGAGAATGTCGGGGTTGTTTGCTCGAAGCTTGTGGACCGATATGTCCAGAACAAAGACCCCCGGTTGACACCCAACTATCGCCACTCGACAGATGCGAGTATTGTCATATTAGACGGTGATGATGGCGAGGATACACAGATGCAAGTGGAAGACCGGAATGACAACCCGCGGTCTTTCGACCCCTTTGCTTCAAAGAGGGATGATACCGATGTGCCCCGTTCTCAAATACACACACAAGAGTCCAACACTGTACATAGGCCAATGGCAAGGATTGAGTATCCCTTCGTCAGCGCCGGGTCAGAAGACACGAGAAAGGCGGGCTTTCACACAAGCCACGCAGCTACATCGACATCTAAACAGCCGATTGTTAATGTCGTGGAGCTTGGAGAGGTCCATGCCGATAGCGCTATCAACAGGCCAGCTCCAAAAAGCGAGGACACATATAGCCGTGTTTCACTGAGGCCATTGTAGGATGTAGATATACAAGCTATAGTAGTTGAGACTCGGGTAGAGTTGCTGGCGTTGGAGCCAGATATTAGTAGCCACATCCCTTGATGTGACGAGGTTTTACAAAACTTGTAGAGGCGTTGAGGGCTTTGTTGGTAGGATAGAAACGGGGACTAGTTCGATATTACAGGGTATGAGGTGAAGCTATATACTGTTTACTGCTATCAAGCTCATCAATAGGAATAAGGAGTACAAGAATGCTAGGAACCTGTGTAATATGAAGTGGTTGCTTGCTATTCATATCGCTTCAGATACTCCATCAACGTTGCCCACGAGTCCTCTGATAAGTCACCACCAAGCCACAAATTCCCATCCCCATCCCGTCCCATATTGATCCCAACTGACACAGGAAATATCATAGGCGTAAGCTTTCCCATATGATAATAATTCGGCCTCGCAGGTCCCCCACTCCCTCCAACAACTGCAGGTCCAAAATCAGTCTTATCCAAGAACCCCGACTTGGCCCAATTAGACGACATGATCATTGATGTTGTCGTGTCACCCACGATAGGCGGATTTCCACCTTCGATCATAGACTCATACGCTGCCTTGGCTGCAGCCTTGATTTGCCCTTCGGTCAAGTACTCGACGACCGCTTGGCGGGCAAGCATGGCAACTTTTCCTAGAGGAAGATCCTGAGCGTCTTTGACGGGACAGTAGAAGAATGCTCCGCAGGGTGCGTTTTGGACGTATGCTGAGTCGGGAAGGAAAATGTTTTTGAGGCGATCGCGGGGGTTGACGGCGATGAGAGTGACGATGGCTCGACCTCTGCCCATACTCTTGGCAACAGAGCGGTTGAAGAGGGCTAGGATGACATCATTCTCTGAAACAAATGGCTTGTCGCCGTCGGAAGTTTTCTCAAGTGAAATTTCACTCCTGGCTTCGGCGACTATGGCGTTGATGGCCTTGGCTGGCACACGCAGCGTTCGAGCCTCAAGAGGATACATCCACCCGTCATAAGCCGCCCTAAGAGCACAGACCGCAAGTCTCCAGCCCGAAAGAAGAGAACCGTCGGTCTTTGACTTCTCCGTGCTTTCAGCTCGGTACAGCCCAGCCATGACATCATCTTTGTATCCCGGGAACTTGGCAACTTGTTCAGGCTTTCCCGCCAGGATTGAACACCAAGCTTCGAGAACCGCTGACAATCCCCCTAGGTCCGTGGTCATATGTAAAAAGGTGAGTGATACCAGTGTACCATCTTGGAATGTGACAACGTGCAGCGAGAATTGCGGTGCATCGGTGGCGCAAAAGTCCTCAAATGATGTTGGCGCACCAGGACCTACACCGATTGACTGGAAATCGGCGGGCTCTGGGAAGAAGGCGATTGAATCTGATCTAGTGGGTAGTTTGGATGCTTCGGGATGGTCTGCAAAGGGCATGTCATAAGCAGCCTTGGTGAAGTGAACCGCAGGTCTTTGCGCTGAATATTCCTTTGGAACATGAACTTCAGCTTTGCCCTGGTCCTGCGATTGTTAGTTACTTGCATCTGCTGGCGATGGATCCGCTCACGTTGAGGCGTATTCTGCCGCCAAGCCTTCTCCATCCGTCCATCTCAAAGAGTTTCGAGAGTGCTTCGTTCAACTTGTCGCCGTCAAGAATCTCATCGAATCGTATTGTCCACAGCAATGGACATTTGCGCATAAAAGGCGTATCATCGAAGGCATGCATAGGAAGTACTTGGTCAGTGGGTACTGTAGGAAAATGAGGCCGCTTGGGCGCGCCCATTAAGCTGGATATCGTAGCTCCCATCTTTGGCCGTGGATTGATGGTGAAAGTGGTAAAGGTCCTGGGATTCCAAGGCCCCGACTTCGGATTGTAATTTGTTTTTAAGTGAATTGGTAGTACGGATACGAGTGTCAGCATTTAGACCACGGCTAGTGAAACTTTGGCGTGAGTAGCGGTGAAACTTGTGCGCTTTGGGATTCGTGTGATATCTGCCGAATAAGATGACATCCGGGATTGACAACTGCCGTGTCCCCAAAAAGCTTTTCAAGTCGTGTAATTGTCATTTTAGAAACAAGCCCATTCCGAGGAGGCCGAAAAGTCTAATTGAGGTAGGTCGGTAGTCACAACCTCTGGTTTGGGCTGGCGGGCTGGGGGGCTGCCGATGGATGGTCAGCGAGGGAGATCTTCAGGGCTGTAACCCACCCACTATCCCAATTCTGTCACAGTAAGCAGTCAGGGGTAATGATCTGCATCCCTGCCGTATTTAGAGACCACCAATGACAAAGGTTTTGTACCACATTGCAGGGCTTTATCGTAGTCCCTTGCCTATCATAGACTTACAGAAAGAAAAAAGGAGGGTCAAGAGAGTCCTGGTTGTACGCGATAAGACACGCTGTGAGAGCAATCAGCTTCCCATGGCGCAATAAATCTTAAACGCCAGATTTTTAAGTCCATTGATTCATGTAAGTTGGAGTAACGGAGTTTAGAAAGTAGTTGATTTTATTGCTATCCTTGCCTTTGCAAAATACCACAAAAACAATACCTACGTCCAGCAAGACAGCTGGGAAGCTCTTAGGCTTATCATTGATTGTCCTTCTTTGCTTTCCTGCGGCACTTACTGCAAATCTCTTCCAAACTTTCACTGTCAATGGGTGTAGCCTTTTTCCCGCAACCTTCAAAGACACTTCCTGCCTTGGAACAGGGACGTTCAACGATATGAGTGTTCAATTCGTCTTTGCAAGTGGCACATTTGTCGGCCACGACGCTTTTGATACACATCGTGTGATGGTCAGGTGATTTCAGGTATAGAGTATTGCAAAGTTTTTCTTCTACCTTGGGCTTGGTGGATTGTTGAGTGGAATGGGAAAAGAATGACTTAAGGGCGGGAAGTAGCGTATTTATACAGGGATAGAAGGGCACTGATGCTATGTGAAGACACTGATTGTACTGTCCCAATGATACACCGCCAATCCATTACTCATCTGAATCTATTGAAGACAAACTGTATCATCTTATTCGGACACTGATTATACAAGGCAGGGTGGAGGCAACCGCAGGGCTTCACGTCTATAAAGGATATTGATTAATCGAGAGAGCTAGGACAGTACTTCACAGCTATTTCTTGGCCTTCTCCTTCTGCTTAATTTCACATGTCTCTCATCGTCTGCTATAGTTGTCGGTGACAACAACGCTAGCACTAACTCCACTTCTAAGTTTTCCCTGCCAATTCAAGCTCTCATCCACAAGTCTCAACTGCTCAAGTGTTATCTCGTGTATCTTTGGTTTGTGTTCGTTACATGTGTCTTGTAACAAATATGCTGCCCTTAACACAAATGCAATCTTCGAATCACAAATACAAGTATTCATTAGCTGTAGCCTACCCAGACCCAGTTTCAGAACACAGAGGTAATTACAGCTGAGACTTCGGAAGGATTAAAGGTATTAAAGCTAGAAGTCTGTTTGTGTAGTGAGGTTTTATAAGAAGCCCCAAAAATAGAGGAATGATGCAGTTTGAGTTATGTAGGCGCATGGTCAAATTACTGAAAGAAGCTATCAATCTACCAAGACATAAAACAACTAAAACATACAGCATAATAAATAGGAAAGTCTCACTTGTTCGCCTGGATGATACGCTCGACTGGAAGGTCCTCGGACTTCTCCACGCCCTTGCAATCAGTATACCAGTCCATCATATACCGCCAAGGGGTGTCCTTCTGACCAAGGACTTGGCTAACTTCGGCGTTGCGCTCGTATGCTCTGTGTCGCAAGTTCTTGATGCGAGCATCTGGATCGAATGTGTTCAGGAGAATATGGGCAACCTCTTCTCCATTTGAGGGCACCTTCGTAAACCATTTAGGAAGGAGAGGGCTGCCGTTTCCAGGTTTCTCAAGACTATCATCAACCACGTTAAGTACAGAATGAGGAAATGTGCACGCCCCCTCCCTGCTAACGAAGAGAACCTTCGGCTTTCCTTTTGTGATGGATGATAGGGGTTTGTCGTGGAGAGTTTGGAAATCATATCTCCCTAGGTGAGTCTTTGCGTCTGATGGCATGTAGAGCCAACGCGCGAGTCTGCTGTTGACCTTGTTGGCTACTTCGGTGACATGTTCCCGAAGGGAGTAGCATTGTGCGAGCTCCACAATGATAAATTCCGCAGAGGAACTATGCTTCTCGAGAAATTGCCCAATCTGATCGAGGAGCTCATCCAGTTTTGGTCCACGGAGGAAATGCTGATTGTAGTATTCACCATCATCCTCTCGGTAGATACGTAGATCAAGGAAGCGTATACCATCTTCAAGCTGTCTTTTGAGGGTTTTAGATATGTCATGAGCCTGACTCAAAAGGGTGATATGGTCGATTAGGTCATCGTACGCCTGCTGGCCAATATATATGTTTTCGGTGTCATCAAGCCATGAGTGGAGGGCGCTGTTCCAGTTCTTAGATTGCGGAGCTTGTCAAAACCCTTCTCAAGTATTGGCGATATGATTCTATCGAACTTATATGCTGCACTATTGTGGGTTCCGGGGATTTTGAGTTGCCCAAGAGGCTTTGATTGAATTTCCGGAATTGACATCCATTCCGCATGATTACCTTCACTTGGGGGGCTCTGAGGAATAGTCGAGAGATTATATGGTTCCATGGCTTCCAGTTTGGCTAGGTCGCCCATTTTCAACAGTGAGTCGTTCAGCTTTGCGTTAATGTCTTCCAACATTGCCTTGTTTTTGGTGCTATTCCGACCCAGTATGTCGAGCTCGGATGCCAGACGGCCCTTAAACAATCCGCCAACCTTCCCACAGGACAGTTGGATTCGATGCACATGTATTTTAGGAACCTGTTTCACCTTTTCCGAGCCGGTCGTATCAATGGTAAAGCTCATCTGAGCTGTCAGGTCCTGTATATCATGATCGAAAGTCGTTTTGAAATACTGAACAGGACGGATGTCGACAATACCAGAAAATCTTAGTATCAAGTCCACATTCCACGGCAGGTTCCGCCCTTGCTTGGAAACTGCGGCGAATGAACATCTTAGATCATTTGGTCTGATACCTTCAACTTCATTGATAGAACTTCGGAGTTTCTCTTTAACGGAACTCATTATAGAGTCCCCGTTTACTTGTATGGTACTGTTCAGCGTACTCCGAAGGTTATCAGGCCCGGTGAACACCGAGAGAAAGTATCCGGACCCATCAGCCTCATGAGGGATGGTTGGCGCAACCATGCCCACGGCTGGGCCTAGTTTACCTTGGATATGGCCTAAGTTAAAAACGTCGCCATTAAAATCGAATTTGACGGACGAGTCCTTGAAGCTGAGCTCTATCCATGAATTCCAACGAGGTTTTCGAAAAAGGTCCAAAAAGGGACTATCGGAGTTAAGGGTGCCGGTGGAGCTGGGGTTGGGGTTGCTGTCGGCACTTCAAAAGCTGGCGGGAAGTGTCCTTCAAGATCTTCTGATCTGGAGGTTACCGTAATTGCCTTTGGCCAGCTATTGAAGACTTGGAGTCGACCTTGCTTCAACGATTTGGTGAAAGCGCTCATGATGATGCACAGCTTAACAATCAAGATTGGATATAAAAGCCTATAAGGTAGATGGACGGGAGAGATAAGGGAAAGAATCTGTTTTGGAGGCCCAACATCAGGACAGAGACGAATATATATACAACATGAGAGATAGTAAATGCTGTACAAAATGGTGCGTATCTTGATCTAGAAATTCTGCAATTTACAAATGAGACATACTTGAAGGGTATTCGCTCGCTAGTATCTACTAAGATGAGGGGCTGATCTCGGTGGCGGAGCTGAAAGTCAATAGTAGGCTTTAATATTATCACATCTTAGCTTGGTCTCACCCATAGATGTGTTTATTTAGAGTCAAGACTCGTGACTGAAAGTTTCATAGGCATAGGACTTGGTCAAATACCAGCAAGAAAATGAAGCTTTTGAACATAGGTGATAGGAATGAACGAGCCAAACCGCCTAACTTGATCGAGAACATCGCAGCTTTAAAGACGTTTCCTCCGAAACAGCTCATAACGTTTCGCGTTCGAGCAATTACTAGTGTTCTGTCTACCTTTCTATGCCCAGTGAATAACAAAAACGAATTTAATCTCATCAAATGTAGGATTACAAGAGGTAGAATATGGCGTATCTAATTACAGCTGAACTCCCCCAAATGGAAACTATTGGCTTATCTATAGAGGGCAGGTGTGTCAATGTCTCAGTACATGTCTACTGCGTCAGTGCACACGGAGACGCCACTGTGACCAGAAAAGTCACTGCTATGTGATTGTTGTGCATTAGTCTAGCCCAAGACGGACACGCTCAGTACCTGTATATCCATGCATAACCCTTAGAGTTCTGGACATACTGGTTAAATGGTGGGCTCCACAGCTCGATCAGGGCTGCAAGAAACACGATAGGCCTGTTTTCATAAAGTTCTAAACTGACTGTGTATAGCATGAGATATGACAATCCTGGGTCGATCAGATTGAGCGCCCACGGCGACGACACCGGCAACTGCGTGCCGTGCCGACTAAGATAGCTTGCCACTTTTCACAGAAGAAACTTAAGCGCGACAACTTTTGAGACACGGGCGATACAGGTCAGAAGTGATGGTGCATCTAAACCCAGTGGAAGTGAAGTCGCCCAGCTCGCCACTTCTCCAAGCCATACCGAAGATCATAGCTCGAAAGGGAAAATGTGGCTGGCTCATGAGCAAGAGCTAGCTCATCTGAATTCTAGACCTCTGCTAATGGTTATTTTCGATTGTATCAATTGACCCTGCTCTTGTGATTACCACATTGAACTTAGTTCCATGCCAATCGAAGTACTTGCCCGACAAGTGAGAGCTGAGAAACAGGGTGATGTCCAAGACTTCGTATCTGTTATGCACGACTGGTATGTGACATGATAATAAGCAAAGATGATCTGCAGCCTCTTCGGACTTATCACCAAGCCCAGTGATGCTCTATGTAAATGCTAGCGCCCAAAGGCGACAAACGACTTTGATTTTTATCTTTGCCCTGTCTTGCGTTTAGTGGATCTAGCAACGAGCCTACTGGATTGCATAAAATCAGAACGCATCCAATTGGAAGGGGAACGGTTGTCAGCCAGCCACAGACACGGACGGCCCGCTACCCGTTCACTATTCCGAAAGTCTAAGTCCTCCCTGGTTCAACGTTGAGCCAACCCCATGTCCTATTGTTAGCGCGGAGCAAGAGTGGTCGGTTTGGCCTCGATGAAACGTCTGGTAATCTACTGCTATAGTTTTGGGTGTTCCAGGCAATAAAAGCTTCATTATTGAATTTCTAGACGGATTCTGACCGAATAGCCGAAATCTGGCTGCATTTAGACAGATTTAAATGTTCTCACAGAATATATGTAGACCAGGCACTAAAACTGAACTATGAAACAGTACCACATATATAATCAAATGGGTAAGAGAGCCTTCTAGACTTGTTTCCTAATCCGCTGCTCCCAACCCTTCTCCTTTTCTGCATCTTGCCTTCTTATAGCATCTGCCAGCGCCGTGAAATCGCTGCCCCAGATACTGCTAGCAACAGTCTTATCAAGAACGCAGACGAAGTGATTTGCCCTGATGCGACTGTGGTTCTTCCTTATCCAGCTGTGCACTCTTGTCTGCCTGACTGTGATTCCTGTGCACACCAGAAGTAATACAAATGGAGTGTCTGCCCAGTGTTGGAGCTCTCTGGCTTCAGTTTCGCGGGTACTACTTTTCAGGTTTTTGTGCCAATTGCAATCTAACAACGTTTCTATTGCATCTTCAAACCGGGCTCCTCGGCCTGTCTTGATCTAGTAATATTGCTGTGTGAGAATGTGATCTCGATTCGCATTGCAAAGGTCAGGAGATGACTTACCTGAGATATGATAACTAGCTTATTCAATTGACCTGTAGGTCTCGATTGACGTACGTTGCGCCCTCCAGAGGTAGTCGACTGCTTCTGCAGTGAAAATACTAGATCCGGGCCTGCATTGATATCGGGAAACATGAACGTGGGCGCAGAGGTTTGGTCGCCTGATCGTTGTTGTCTCAACCAGTCCCAGATCGTACCTGGAGTCTCATGTTTGAAAGTCGTCTGCGATTCAGGTAGTGAAAAGTCAGTAATCCTAACCACAGAGCTCAGCTTTAACAAATGTTGTGTGTTGAAACCGGTAGCCGTAGACTCTGACAGACATTTCAATAAGCTCTCACGATGGGAGGACCTTTCCAAGAGACTAGGTTGGCCAGTTTCAACACGTCTCTGATGTCGGAGTAAACGGTCAAAGGACTGCAACACCATCAATTAGTCTCTCGCCCATCTGATAAATGTGTTTGGGATATCTTGCCATTGCAACAAACCACTCCGTAGCCTTCCCGAACATTGCTCGAACTTCATAATCATCTTGTGTATGGACAAGCCACTGCAGCATGAGATCTTGATACTCGTTTCCCCCTTCCGTTCGAAGATACTCCATCACTGCCCGAACAGCTATCGGCTCAGAAAACGTGTATCTTATGGTATCGCCGTCCTTCTGAACTAATGCAAATCCGTAGGTGACAAGCTGTGCAAAGTTTGGTTTCACAAAGATGGTAGGGGAGCTCATCATCTCTGCTCTGATTCCAGCGCGAAAGAGGTCCTGAACTAACTCTTCCTTCCCAGCTGACTTCATCTTGCGAATTTGAACTTTGAGAGCATCTATGGCTGCAACTGTCGTTCTGCTTTCTGCCTCCTCAATGATTATCTGTATCTCGGACAGAGTCGATCCTGGGCTGGTCAAGCGCGGATAAAGGAGCATCAGTTCCTCGATGTAGACCGTTGACCATCTATATCGCCCGCGCTGACCAATACTGTGCGATTTGATCGTCTTTCGGATGTACAGGTTCCTCAGAACAGTATGTAAGGTCTCTAATATTCCACTGAGCGATGTTTTGGGAGTCTCCACTTGTGGATTCATGTTCTGGAAGATGGAAGCCATTTGGTCTATAGCGTTATTTCCATGATCGGCCAGTAATTCTAGCAACGGCAGAGCCAAATTATCCGCTCCCGGTACTGTATCAGTAGTGAGGAGTTGGCAGAGACTCAGAGTGATAAGCGAAGCAACAGCTTCCGAATCTCGATTCTCGAGAAGCTCTTCTAGATGGATTGGGGGGGTATCAGTAGAAGTCCTGTCACTCTCCATCAGGAAGTATGCTTGTTTAAACAGGGCCAGAAACTCCTGCGTCGTAGGAACTTCCAATGGTCTCCGTACCCATGTCTCAACCATATCGAGGTCAACCTCAGATGACTCAAACGGCAAGGGCCGACCACTGCGGCTCAAAAGGGGCAATCTTGACAAGTCTCCAGTTTCTTCTCCACCTCTAAAGGTTCTGAATTCTTTGAGGATATCATTCGTATGTCTCTCGTAGAGCGCCCAAAAGTCCGCATCAGATGCAACGAGTTGAAACGTATCGTCAATGCGATAACGATCCCACTTCTTCACTGCTTTTTCGCCTTCACCCCATGCATCTGAAGAATAGGTGGCAAGATTTTCTTTAAGCACTTCCAGACGAAGTGATGTTCCAGAAATCACCAGGATAGGGTCTAAATATGGCATGTCATCACTGGTCTGCAATGACATTGCGTCACTCTCTTCATCCTCCATATCCTCATCAGCGCGTTCTTCGGTGTTATGGCCACTCCATGGTATAATATACATTAGTGTGAGTGTTGCGTAAAGGTGACTGAGCATCGAGGAAACCCGAGGGTCATCGAGAGTAAGTTGTGCTTCATCGAAACAGTGATACAATGAGGCCTTGAACAGTTGGTCAGGATGTTTACTGAGAAAACTGTAACATTTGTGTACGATGAAGGCTGGTATTTCTGCCCAAACATAGACATATTCATCCCACCATAGATACTGGCCTGCCGACAACCTAAAGAGTCTATACAAGGCATCGAACGGATCGCAGGTATCACAGGATATCTGCAACCAGAGCCATTGTCTTGGTGTTGGAGAAGGATACCTGCGCAAAAACTCGTAAAGAAGAGCAACACGCGCGACGATAAGAGGCCTGAAGACATTGACTTCTTCGGAGATCAACTCTGGAATCATTTGTGGATGATCCGCAAACATGGTATACGTGTCTCTCGATGCCGAATATCGTTTCGTATCTATCATGTCTATGCCTTCATGCTTTGACTGTTCCGCAGTTGGGGCCAGATTCGGGGCAAGAAGATAAAACCCCCACTGCTTTTGTAACAGTTCGAATATCTGTCGTGTTTTACCAGTGCCGGCAGAGGAGAAAAGGACGTGAACGGAACGAAGCGTTTCTCTCTTCTCACTTTCGCCAAAGACTTTATCCTTCGCTATGCGATCCATCAACGATGATTCCACATCTCCTAACGTATCCAAGTTTGGAATCTCGGGAACTGCACAGTCTAGGAAGACCCATGCGATATTCTTCCATTGCTCTTCCATGTAGACCATGAGGCCGAATTCAAGAGGGTACATGTGATGGTTCTGTCTGACTGGTTTAAACGGCCAGAATTCTCCTATAACTCGTCTGTTAGTATCGCCCAATGAGAGCTGTCTCCAAGCTCTAGGCATAACTTACCATAATGGTGTCCCAGAAGGTAATGATGGTAGGTTTGCAGTGCAGCTACGATATTGCGATGCGCTAGATCTTGATCTCGCTTGGGCCAGCGGATGAGCGCAACTACTAGTTCACCCAGACTCATTTCTTTGTGGTAGCGAGGGTGTGTCGTGTTTGAAAAGTCCTCCTCGTGACATATTGTCCAAAATCTGCTTCTAGGACTTGACATCATATCCAACAGAAGGGTGTAGTCATCGGGGCTCATACCCATAGCTTCCCATAGAGCTTTTGTTATTTCAAAATTTACCGCTGTTTCAGAGACATAGAGTCTTGCTTGGTAGAATGACTTGTCATTGAGTAGATATGGCAAAAGAGGGTCAACGGAACAGCTAGCTCCGGTAGGCATACCATATGCAGTCAGACCGTAATACTGAACACGTTGTCCATAGCGGTCTTTGAAGAACTCGAGGCATTTCGATCTGTGTATTTCACGCGGGTCATTCATTGGGACGATCCTCGGTTAGTACTGGTATGCGTGCAAGTCCTCTGAGTTAATATGAACCTTGGTTCACGATGCGGGGTCATGGAAGAAGGACTTTCGCAATTGATCAGTACATCGCTATTGGTCACTTGATTTACTAATGACCAGGGTGTAATTGTGTGTTGGTTCTGTCTGTTCTTCAAAGCGTTATCTCATCACGTGGTTTAGCACGTGTTTAACATTAAAGCGCGGCATACGCGCTGGTGGCTAATAATGGCCCCTTTCACAGCGACCGAGATTGGGCCCAGCGATTGCCCATATTATTTATAGAACGCGTACACTGCCATTGACCTATGAACATAGTCAACCTGCTGTGAAAGTGGGCAACAAGACGGCGGGTAGCAACGATACGTCGCTTATCAGGCTGTGAGCTGAATGCATGGCCCTTCTCATCACCGAGGCGAATTCTGGAAGCTATTTATTTAGAGACTAGATGTTGGAATAAAGACTTTGCCTGTCTTGAGCAAATCCTTCGGTGCGCTTATCGGCTCTCGCTTCTATTAGTCTCCTCCAGAGGCCAGTTGTCAATTTGCCTGGTAGACTTAGGCTCTATGCATGGCACCGTTAGCCCTCATTCCAGCGCCATGGGGTTCCATGCGTGTAAGCCGCCACACACATGAAGTCCACCGAACTCGCTCAATCAACGAATACATAGTCCATACAACGCCTAGCTCCGTGATGATATCTACAATCTCTGATGATCTTTCTCTCACCCATGCAGTTGAGGTTTGCCGCAAGCTAGGCGTCGGTTCAACGTTCAACATTTGCTTCCCACTTTCAAGCTTGAGTCGTCAAAGGACTTGTGGGCTTAAATGCTCCAGGGTTGAGGCAGTCACCAAGGCCAATGATTTGAAACATGGCGCTGATATATTTCAGCTCATGACGCCAAACGCATCAGGCCGGTCTGGAACTCAATCTATTGGAAGCCACATCACAAGAAATCATGTAGGATGGCCCCCCGTCATAGTCGCGTCTGACAGGCCTAGTTGCTGGCCAAGGGTGAGAACCTGACTTTTCTCTCAAAGACTCGTATTCATAAAGACGTGACCTGGCTGGCCCCCTCTCTAAAGGTTCGGAGTTTCCTTCTCATACTGTAATTCTCGGGACAAAACTGCGTACCTATTTGACGTTACTCGGCCCCCTTTTGCCCGTATTCGCACTCAGTATGTTTTGGCCAACTCGTTCCACCTTTTTCTTTATCACCTTTGCCACCCTCAAGGCCATCTATGCAATACATGTTGCTCATCGCACCCAAGAAAGACAGACTCTGGATGCACCGGCGGCGGTAACCGAAGCTCCAATGGTGGTGGTTGATCCGTTGAACTTACTCCTTGGATATGGACCGGAGTTGAACCGCCGAGCGCAATCAGATGATTTAGCAATTCGTGTCACAATCGCACCTGATGAGACTTGCGGCTTTATAGACGGCAAAAAGGATTCGGCGGTAACTTGTGATAACAGTCGCGCATGCACTTGGGCTGCTTCTAGTGGTGTTGGCTTAATTGCCTGTGCATCGGATATTTATGTCGCCTGTATCGATTCGTCACAGGCGGTTAATTCGGCAGAATGTAACGATGTATGCCGGAGCAACACATTCAATCTTTTATGGTTAGACTCTCGATATCTAATGCTCCAGAGCTAATTAAACCTCCTAGTACCGATTCGGACCATCCCTACTGCCTCACATATGCCTACCCCGGTAGCATCTTTGACTATCGCTGCGCATCAACCACAGTCGACGACTACGAGCGTGTTTATTTTACATCTGAAGGAAAGAAGCGTGCGGATCTCATAACGACAACTCTCAGTTCTGATTCTTCTGGCACCTCAGAAGGTCTGCAAGAAGTTATCACAGTAACTGTCCAAGAGAAGTCCTCTAGATCCCAAGCTGCGGTCACCATAATCGTCATACCTCAGCTACCGAGTGCCGCAGCAACCTCTCCCAATCCCCCTACCACCGATAACAAATCTATCCCAGTCGGCCCTATCGTAGGCGGCGTCGTTGGTGGTGTTGCCGTTCTTGGGTTGATCGGACTTGGGGCTTTCTATCTAGTTCGACGCCGGAAAAAGAACAAGCATCAGAAAGACATGACAACTAGCGGCCAACCCAACATGACCCACTCCATGGACCAGAATCAACACCCATATCATCCCCCAAATCAAGGGGCTGTTCCACACTACACCGGTGTCAGCATGTTATCCTCTCCGCCACTAGATGCACGTATGTCGATGGTGACAGGTTCAGTTTCTCCGAATGGACAAAGCGTAAATGGAGGAGGGGGTCAATTGTCTCCTCCAACGGTTCAGAACCCTGCCCCCGCTTACGAAATGGCGGGAAGTGAATCTCGTGAGCCCGAGCCAGTCTATGAGATGGCCGGTGATTCATCAAAGAGAAAGTAGTGGTGGGGTTTAGGACACAGAACAGTTCTAAGGTAGCAAGGCCCTTGTAGATAACACATACATATTTCCTAGAACTAGTAAAGCTTGCATCCGCCATCCAATACTAGTCATTCTCCTAGCACGACATACTCTGTATCATCGCTGCTCAGAACCCCAAACTAACATTGAGAGGCAAACGCATCAGCATAGATATCCAAATCACCGACAAAGCCATTCAGTCTCGTTGGTGCCCAGCCAAGTAACTGCTTGGCCCGATCAGACGAGCCCCGTAGACTAGTCCCCATCGCTTCGGCGAACAAATCATCCCCAGGGCCAACCATCTCAAGGCGTCCCTTAAAGCCCCAGTGCGAAGCCAGAGCTGCAAAGATTTCCGACATGCTCTCTTGGCTTGTCACAAGGTCAAAGACAGGATAGACTGAGGTGCTGTTGATGAGGGAAAGTTTCTCTATAGCTTTCTGGAAACCAGTAGCGACATCGTTGACGTGCACAAGCCCGGGCCGAGAGTCAACGCTCAATGGAATCTTGATAGCGTCCAATGATTTATCTCGGGAAGCCTGGAGGAGTGGAAGAATGAATGCTGTCCAGATAGTACTCTCGCCACCGTAGATGAGCGCCGGACGTAGAATAGCCACGTCGAGTATGTCAGATGCTGCAAGGACGGCATTCTCATGTGCGACACGCCATGCAATAAGCGGTGCAGGTGGGGTCGCGGCATCAGGTCCAACGATATCTAGATCATTGACCAGCTTGTCACTCGATCCATGAACCCAAGTTCCCGAACAGTAAATGAACCCAAGCTTAGGTGTATGCGTGAGACCAGCCGCTTTGGCCTTGTTCAAACGCTCTTGTCCGACGGCTTTCACACCAGCAAGAAACTTTGCAGACTCTTGATTTGCGCCAGAGACGTCAACAATGATATCAATGTTGAAGTTGCGGATGGCGTCGAGGTAAGCATCTGGTTTGTTGATGGGGTCGGGGCAGATGATGGGGGAGACTTCGGCGACTGCCAGCGACTTGGCTTTGGCTTCATTGCGAGCGATGCCGTAGACTCGATGCTTGCCGCTGTTGACGAGAACGTTGCAGAGTCTGCTGCCGAGGTAGCCAGTGGCACCGATAATAAGAACTTTAGGCATTGTGGACAGTGGAGATGCTGTTTCTTTGTATGAGGCTGAAGAAGCTCAATTGTGTTCTTACAAGTAATGGAAATACCGCTTGTTGCTAGCGATTATTGTGATGGTTTGCGATTTAATCCTTCTTCCCCTGACTGTTCTTCTCTCTTATACTGTAACAGCTCTATCATCAAACGGATTTTACTATCGGACGTATCAATTGCATTATTCCCAAACAGGTCTCTTTAGGAATAGTGTGCTGAGGCTCTAGCGCTTACAGGACCGGAGATAGACGGACGGCGGCGCTGGCGGGATTAAGAACTACCAAGTCTGGAAATCTGACGCGGAATTAAGCCATCTCAAACCTAGACAAGAACTGCTCCTCAACCTCCCCAAAGAAAACATCCCACAGTGAAGAAAATTGAGCTTTCAGGCTATCGTGTTCTTCCTCAGTCCAAGTTCGGCCCCCTCGGGTCCAGCGCATAGTGTCTTTTGCGTAAGGAATGGGTTGGTCGTAGGTGAGAGTCATGAACGGCCCTATCACACGGATTAACATCAGTACATCAACAACAATGATCAGCATGGGCTTACACAGTCCAGCAGGCAGGCCTAAACTCTCATAGCATCTTGGCTCGGTCTCTGTCATTCTCTTCTCGATCCAGCCGTGGAACTGGCGAAGGCCTTCGACTGCCAAAGACGATATTCGGACTGAATATAATCTGAGTATGAACTTGTCATGTTTCCAGATAAGGTCTACGACTGGAACGCGGATAAGCCTCCCATCCAGACTGGTGGTGGTACCTACCTCGACACATCCTTGTGTGGTTAGATATCAATTTCGAGGGACAATATCATATAGGCAACTCACTGTCAAGGTCGACATCTGGTAGACCTAGCCCAAGTCTCTGCGTCGCGAGCCTCAAGAAAAGGCCGATCTTTTGAAAGTCAGGCGTGTACATGATCAACCGTGCCCTACAGAGGTTAGACGTACGTTCATCATTCTTCTTTGAACTCACGCTACCAAGGACCCTTCCAACTCCCAATTATGCAGCGCTCCATTCTCACGCAAGCACACGTAGCACGCCAACGCAGCTTTCTTAGTCGACCGTGTGGCGACTTTATTGACTTCAGTGTCAAGTGCCGGAAGAGATTTCTCTTTTATACCGAGTAAGGCGTGATCTAGGACCGTGTTGCCGCTCGCTACTGCATTCCAGGGGATTTTCTTGTTGGGAAAGTTCCGTTGTGAGTGGTCTTTAATCATTTGTAAAGCAGTCTTGTTAGACCAGTAAGCTGCTATATGTAAAGAAGTCCGATCTCTGTCATCGGCGACGCGGAAAACATCATCGAAAGCTGGGTACTTCGCTAGGAGCATTCTTGTGATCTGGTGACATGCGAGGTCATACAAGTCCCGAGCTTGGGAAGGTCAGCGGTGTCTTTGCACGTACGTGAGTACTTACATCCTGAAAAGCCTTCGACAGCTGTAACTAATAAGGTCTTCCCCGTAAGCGTAGTTACGTACTCGGGAAGTGGATCAAGATTGAGGAGATACTGGATATGCTCGATGGGTACCAAGCCATCGGCGACAGTGAGTGAGACGAGATAGCCCCCGAATGTCACCCAGCTACCATCTCGATACATCTTGTAGTCATGCTTCAGTGAGTACTTGGCCCGTAGAGCCTCCGCGAGTTTGCGCTCATCATCATAACCTTCAACGAGAAGTTGAGCAAAGACCGTGAGGCCGGAGTTACACTGTTCCTCCAATATCTCTGTCATACTCTTCCCCTGCCTTTGCTCGGGACGAGACTCTTCAAGGGTCTTAAGAAGCTCTGGCAAGATCTTGGGGAAGTAGTGCGCCGCAAAGTGAAGCGCATTTCGCCCTCCTCTTTCCTTGGTGAGAATATTCGCACCTTGTCTGACGAAAGCCCGCACTGCCTCGATATCCCTTCGTTCGATAGCAACGTGAAGAAACAATCTCGGCAGGTTCCACGAAGGATCGTCAATGACAGTATTGGGAAAGACTTTGAGAAAGGCGTCTACAAAGAAACCGGATCCTCTGAACGTGCACATTGTCAGGAAGGGGTCTGTCGGTTGTTTCCTATCAACACGTCGTCGCTCGATCATCACTGAGCGGGCGTCTTCGTCAGCTAGGAGAGAGATAACAGTCTCCAACTTTTCTCTGTACCCTTTACCTCCAACGCACATACAGTAGAAGCGCGTTCTTCTGAAAACAGCACTCAACGCTTGCGCCTTGGCATCGTTGAGTTGACGTCGCGCCGACGATCCAAGAATAGCCACCAAGGCCTCGGAGGCAGCTAACATTTTCCGTAGAAGATCAATGTCAAGCTGCTGAGCCGCATGCGCAATAGAAGTGTTGAAGTTCAAGAATCCATCCCATTCTTGGACCTGTCTCGTCGGATCTGCACCATACTCCAGCAGAAGCTCAGTCGCTACTCCTTGAGAATAGTCCCACGCTGCAAAGGTGGTGTGCAGTGGGGTTGCGCCATTCTTCATAGGGACGTTGATGTCGAGACCTGCTGATAAGGCAATGTCGAATAAGTCCTCACAGTGCTCGCGTTTGGAGAACTGGGTTAGGGAGTGAAGAATGGTAGCGCCGTAGAGAGTCTCTCGAATGGTAGGGTTAGCGCCGTTGTCGATAAGAAGTTTTGCCATGTTGAAGTGGCCGCAGTGGCAACTAAGAAGTAATGGTGCCCAGCCGTGAGTGTTGCCGTGTGCGTTAACATCAGCGCCAAGCTCAATTAGAGCACTCGCCATGACAAGATCGTCCTTACAAGCTGCAATCTGGAGCAGTGTGAAACCATCCTTACTGCAGCATTTGAGACAGTCAAGGCGAGTAACTTCCTCTTTGAACTCCTCTGTTCTTTCTGGATCTATGTTCTTCTTTCCTGCATCCTTGAGGCACGCTAATCGATCAAAGTCGAACACTGAGGTGTCCATGTTCGGCTTATCCTTCAAGAACAAGGGACTGTTGCAATGGAGGAGAAACATATTCGGGAACCTGCGTTCAGCTGCGAGATATGTTTCATACTTCTCTGGCCACTTCTGAGTCCAAGTCCCACCGAGGACCTGATTGGTTGAGAGATGCTTCGGAACTAAATGGTCGAATAGCGTTCCTTGAGCAAGACCGAATGTCTTCGTTCCGTATGACTCAACTTTGCTAAGAAGTTCATCTTTGCTCTCTGGCGGCAAAGGGGTCTCGCAAGCATCAAAGATCCTAAGGATGACAGACAATGCATCAGGGTTCTCCATCATAGCGGCTGTAACAAGGTGGTCTAGACCTTTCTCTATCGACGTCTCGACAAGTTGTCCATTGAGATATGCTCCAGCCAGGTGAAGTGGCGCAGCAGAGTCTTGCACATCACCTGCCTCAACGCTCTCCCTCAAATCTCGAAAGACTTCTTCTTGTGCAACTCTTGGGATGAGTGATACGTTCAAAGTGTGCTCAAATGCAAACTATCTGGTCAGCAGCGCCTCTCGATGCGACACATTACTTACATCTGTAACTTTGGAGATAACTCCATCAAATATCTCCTCCATCCGAGAGATAAAGCCCTCGCTATCCTTAGTCTCCTCATCGGGCTTCCAGTTCTTCTTGAACCTCTTCAGACTAGCTGGTTTGAGGCTATGGTCTTCAAAACATGTTGCAAGCATTTTCTCGAACTCCGGGTTGTTGATCTTGATGGATATGACTTGGTCGTACATTTGTCGGAGTTGGATGAGCATTTCGTCCTGGTCGATTTCATTTGTCTGAGAATCAGTCATGAAGCGTCAGTAGATATTCGTTAGCAACAAAATCCATTAGTAGTTAACTCTTCTTACCACTCCTGAATGTTTATTTTCAAGCGCAGCCAGAGCGCCCCTGGAATGTTAGCATCAGACCATAACCGTGATTGGGCTACATACTTGTATCCATCTGCTGCTGGCCGTAGATCCTTGAACCACTCCAACGGGATGGTTGCTTTTCCTGTATGTAGTTGTTGCATGAGTCCCAGGAAAAGGTAACTCTGTATCGCCGATAATGACACTCTGTCCGAGGCTGAAGATGCGCAAGCTCCTTCGAGGAAAGCATAAACGAACTCTTCCTGTTGTTCCGAAAGAGGCGTTTTCTCTTTAATGTTCCCCATGAGTGTTGCGACTGCTGATCCTGACTGGCCTGGTACTATCTTCTTGATCTCCAACACTTCTTCTTGGCTCAGTGACTCAAAGGGTGTACAGCCGCTCATAAAGATACTGGCAGTAAGTAATCCAAGAGAGTAGATATCCGTCTTATGAAGGTCCTCCAATCTGATAGGTTCTTCAGCGTCAAGTTCAGGTGCCATCCAAGGAAGACTACCGATCCTCGCCTGAAACAACTTCTCGGACTGATAATCATCCAAAATCACCGCATATCCAAAGTCGCAAAGCTTGGCCCGAATAGGCGGAAGACCCGTTTTGTCAAGTAGATCATGTTGGTGTTCATCCAAGCCAGAAGTAAAGATCAGCACATTCGTCGGCTTCAGGTCAGCATGGACGACTCCATGAGCGTGAAGAAACTGGAGCGCGCGACCGATGTTCATGGATATTGCCAATTGGGACTTGAAGTCGGCTTTGTTTGAGGATAGATACTCCGCCAAAGTGCCCTCATCAGCAGCCTCAAGCAAGACCTGTGGCCAAAACCGCCCAACACTGGGCGACTCGCTCCACGAGATGGCCAGCATCGAAACAATAAAGTCACATTGCCGAATCGTCTCATCGGACAGGACTCGTATCTCGTTGATGGCAGCAGCAAGCTGGGGCGAGTCACTGGCGACTCCTTGAGCGGTAACGATCTTCTTGGTCACATATCGTCGGAATTTTTGACTTTTCTTCGCTTTCTGGATCCAATCGCGTACTTCGGGTGTCGCATTAATAAAGTCCTCATCTGCGTCAAGGCTGAGCTCTTCAGCTGATGCAAACACAGCGAATGAAGCACCTGCACCAGCTGAAAGGATGTTCATGCTAGCGATGACGTTGTTCTGGGCGCTGAGGATCGGGACATCGAGTGCGACGGCAACAGCCAAGAATTCAGCTTGGCCTTTGACGGCATATGTCTTATCAGGACGATTAATAAGTTCCGTCGCCGAAAAGGGAGCGGAATATGTCGAAAATGATTGAAAATCGCCCATTTTGACGACAGATAAAACTTGGCGATCAAGCGACGATCTAGGATGCGGGACGGCTTCTTATTTCACGCATGCTTCGGAGCGTGAGGCTGATTTCCTCGCTAGGCTGAAACCAGATTGTAACATATCTCAGCCATGTCCCGGCCTAGACCAATGGACTGCCATACTCTCTCTCATGAGCTTACAAAATCGCTACACGAATTTCAGCTTGGGCCGTAAAAATGAGGGGTTCCGACGCTATTGATTACCTGCATTGGCTTATCAGGGTCTAGATCGCCCATCAAAGCATGAAACCTGCTTCTCTGCGCAACCTCTTCCTTTCAACCCATTCTACACGTCAAAATGTCTGGTCTTGAGATACCAGCCTTTATCATCGGCCTCGGCGGTCTGATTTCTGTTTTTGAGAAGGGGTTTGAAGTATGGCGCGTCATCCGAAGAGCTGAGGATTTTGGGGATGATGTTGCGGATTGGATGTGCAAGTTGGAGATGGAGTTCTTTCGATTCCAGACTTGGTGGACTGCTTTGGAGCACCTTGCGATTTCGAAAAGGTCGTCGCATTCTGTTCTCAGTGTACCGCTTCAGTCATCGCCTTTGCAGGCGACGCTGGACAAGCAGTTCGGCAAGCCCATGATTGATGCCGCAACGAGCGTCTTGAGGTTGCTCGAGAAGATTGAGGGAATACTACAACGAAATGGTGTTTTGGTCGTCATGCAAGCCGAACCGATTATCACAGATCAAGGCGCAGACTTCGTCGAGACTGCAGCAAAATCGCGACAGCGACTCAAGCGATTCGCTAGTGATCTCTTGAAGCATACACCATGGACGACTCGGATTAAGCACAACACCAGCCCATGGAAAGAGGACTCTGACAAAACCGCGCTCGATGATTCCCTAGAGTCCATAATCTACTGGAACAACACTCTTTACAGCATACTGCCCCAGAATATTCGGGACAGTATCCTCGAGCTCGGAATCGCAGGTTACGCTCTGGACTCGACAGAAAACATCAAGGACATCGTCAATTTGTCTAATGATCGAAACGGAAAATTAAGCCAAAGTGCTAAATTGATGGCGATACGGCAGCGCTTCAAAGATGGCGCGGGCTTGAGCGCTGATGTGGATGCTATACTCCAGAAGATGGAGCTCAAAGAGGTCGCATTCGAGGGTCTTGTCGCAGCCGATGTCTTTAAGGGATGTCAATATACGATCTCTCAGTACACATGTCAAAACGGTGATATTTCTCGAGTCCTCATCGAATGGATACCCATTCCAAAAGACTTCGACGCTTATAAGCTGGCCCACAGTCGTATGGCACGTATCTCATATACTCTACAACAAATTGGGACGTTTTCAGCAATACAGCCCTTGCCAGCTCTTGGATTCATTGAGTTTGGGGGTGCAAGATCTTTTGGTCTTGTGTCGACTTTGCCTCGCGGTTTTACATCATCGGCCAAGGTTTATACACTTTACGATATGCTAGCTGGTGGCCAAAAGTCGGCGGCGGGTAGCAAATCAGTTTCACGAGTACAGCATGCGCTTCCAACTCTGAACCAGCGGCTTCAGCTTGCTTCAAATTTAGTGATGGGCTTCCACACTTTTCTCTTGACTCGATGGCATCACGAGCGATTCAATTCTCTGCACATTGCGTTCCTGATAGATGAGACGGACACAAAGTCGAAGGCAATTGACCTTGGTCAACCTATCATTGGAGGCTTCGCAATATCTCGGCCAGATTCGCCGACTGAGCTATCCATCTCAGCGTCAGTTGAAGATGCCGAAATTATTTACCTGCATCCCGACATACGCAAGCGTCTCAAGTCAGGAGCCAAACAGACTGGCAACGAACAGCGCTTCCAGCGAGTCCATGACATTTACGCTGTTGGACTATTACTAGCTGAGATTGGCTACTGGCGACCCATTGCAAAAGTCGCTGAGTCCGGAGCAAAAGGTTCAAAAGCAGACTCCATGTCTCCCGTTCAGTTCAAAGAAGCCGTCATAAAGAAATGTCAATCAGACCTAGCCTTCTTCGCAGGGGAGACTTACAGGGATATCACGCTGCGATGCTTACTGGCCGGTGAGCCCGGCGGTGTTCAGGCAGAAACCGACGCTGCTGGATTGAATAACCTGTATTGGGACGTTGGAATAAATCTGATGACTAGTTAGACGCTTTAGATCAAAAAACCTTTTGACACTGTTTGTCTGTCTGGTTGTGAAGATATTCGGTGGTTGGGGAGGCAGCCGAGTCAAGTCCGACGGATTTGACAGCGAATGCTCTCCACTTACAGGGGCTGAGCTAGGCAGAACGCCCTCCGCCTGCACTAAAATAGGCACACGATGCATGTCTTGGCGGAAGGATTCACTGCGGTGAACTTATAAAAGCGAGGTGAGGATACGATAATCATCAGGAACAGACAAAGATCACAGTACCAATTAGCATGATGCCTTCAGTCAACGTGCCTCCAATGGATTTCACCAACGCTTCATACACGAATCTTCCTTCACCAGCTTCAATCCGTCTACTGTCATTCATCAAAAGACCACGCCAGCTGTCACCTCCTTCAATTTTAGGTGAACCTCTACTAGAATTCATCATAGAAACGTTCGACATTCACGAAGCCCCAGTTTTCGATCTCATCTCTTCAACATGGGGAAATCCAGATAGTGCTGATCCAGGCGATATTGACGAATACGGGCCTATGCATCTCTATCCCGTCACCATCGACGGAAAACTAATGTTTCTCCCGAGAAACATTTATGAAGCTCTCAAAATGGCTCAAAAAGTGAATGATCCCGTTGAAGAGCGCAATGAGATTTTCTTGGAGACAGAGTTGATGACAGCTGTGGAAAATAACCATCGACCCAAGGTTCAGCAGTTGTTGGAGCAAGGTGCTCATATTCATGCGCAGGATTGTTTTGGCAAGACGGCGATACATCATGCAGCACAACTTGGTCATTACGACATCATCAACACCCTTCTTGACTATGGAGCCAGCATGAAAGTAATCGACTCGCATGGTAAAACACCGATGGATTACATCACGTACAGCAAGCCAAAAGATTGGGAGAACATTGAGGATATTGCGTACAAGATGCAAAAGGCGCCAGAGGAGAGAGAACTAGTCCCAGTTCCTGAGGTTATACGAGTCGGGAGACCGATGTGGATTGATGCAATTTGTATCGATCAAAGCAATCCGGAGGAGCGAGCGAATCATGGTCTTTTGATTAAACACATTTACCGCCGTGCCAGTTCTGTCATAGCATGGGCTGGAGTTCAGAACGACGAAACGAAGCTTGCGCCAGAAGCCATATTATCTATCCTTCGAGCTGATGGCAAAGACCCGGATGAGGCTATGTCCGATGATACACCTTCCCCCACAAATCCAGGATGTTCATACATCCCATCGAAGGAGCAAAAGTCGTCTATCATCAGATTACTACAACGATCTTGGTTTGAACGGGAAGAACTTATGCATGAGGTTGCTTTCGGTCGAGCGATCACTGTTTACTGCGGCATGGATGCGATTTCGTTTTCATCCATAATGGAGTTTCTCAGACGGGAGGCATACAGTGGTACCTTTCTGCCTTCCGACCTTCATGTTTGGTCTTTGCTTGGTAGTACGGGTTCTAAGAAGCGACGTTCGCTTGAGTTACGATCAAGAACAAAGAGGATGCGACGATATTCGACTGATGAATGATTTCTGGGTTCGAAGTCTAGTAGGATGAGTTTTCCTACTATTTCCTTGTGTCATGTTTCAGAACTTAGACTGGTCTTGTGAAATTATGAAACTGCTATTTCATCCTCGTCCCCATCCAAAACAAAGTCCATCACCGGTTTTAAACTGAAAACTCGTAAGCAAACGCCGTAGCGTTTGTAGGTGGGTTGACAGAAAGTGTCAGCTATGACTCAAAGTTAGTTCGGCTACTAAACTCGAGGGAAAGGCCCGTATTCAAGGCAGATTTCAAGTAGAGGGGCTGCTCACCGTATTGGCCGAATAAGTATACTTCTTCTCCCCCAAATCAACAGGCCCGTCAACCTTTCCATTCGGCCCAGCCCAGTCGAACCGATAAGTCCGGACCTTTACCGTACCCATCTTAGGAAGTCCTGCTACTTCCAAACCGCTGATTTTGATGTTATACTTTGCTTGAACGGTCCTCGTGCCGGCTATAATCTTAATCTTACGGCCTTGCTTAGTGGCAAAGACATCAAACTTCAAGTCCGACGATGCTTTGGTCACAAGTCTCTGCCCTGCCATGGCCGCATAGTACTTGTAAGCCTGCCATTCACCATTAGGGTAGTAAGTCCCCTCCGAGGTACCGGTAGTGCTGTAAATCAAGTTGCCCATCCAGTTGTGGAGGTCAGATCCGCTACCCCAGTTTGCGCGAAGACCTCTAAGGTTATGACGCTCTAGTTGAGAGAGGTAGTAGACGGAGTTGGCTGGATTTTGCTCATCGCGTGCAGCGTACTCATTGACGTCAATTGGCTTCTCGGGAACGCCATATTGCGCCCGCAAGGTGGTAAAGTCGGGGATAGTGCTGTCCGGCTCACGTTCCCAAGCGCCAATCTGATGCCAGGAGTAAATATCAGGGACTGTCTTGTTACCCGCTACTGATTGAAGCCAGGTATGCCATTTATCATCGGACAGAATGGGAGAATGTGCCATGGCTGGGCCACTGAGAAGAGTTTTGGGAAGTGTTTTTCTAATTCGACCAGTCAGCTCACTGTAAATACGTATGGATCAGTAGTAGACTCACCGAAGTAGTTTGGTCGCGCGATTGTAATACTCAAGAAACTGCGACCACGGGCGATCCCAAAAGATATCAATATCAGGCTCATTCCAAACATCAATCACAAGACCTTCCAGCATATTATGAGCCTTCAAGTCAGACACAAGCTGATTCCAGAATAACTCCATCTCAGTCCAATTGCCATTGTCGCCAGGAAACGGGGAGTTTGAACCCTGCCCGCCATCCGCACCCCAGAGGTCATGAGGCAACAAGATAAAGTCAGCGTTATACTTGCGCGTGGTGCGATAGTTGGATAAGGTTGAGTTGAAGCGGCCGAGGTATCCTTCATAGCCACCTCTGGCCCAACCCAGTGATGGGATTTGGGCGCCACCGCCGCGGTTTGAGTTGAATTTGATGTCAGTTACCAAGAAATCTGGTATGGAGGTGTCGACGCTTGTTCCGTTGTCAGGCCAGCCGTATATGAAGCCTGAACCAAGGGCCTTCGCCGGTCCATGATTTTTGGAGAGGTCGACAGTTGCTGTGCCTTGCTGTGCAGCGACGTTGGTGGTCAGAGCCAGCACCAAAGTGGTGAGGGTAGCGTAGTGCATCGTCGACAAGATATCTGTTCAAGCGCTGACTCGATTTGAAAGCGAACTTCCTAGCCATTTCATCTGATACTACCCGGGGCACGTTGTGAGCTACTTATCATTTCTCTTTCCCGGTTGGCAGTCTTGGCTCTGCCATTACAAGGTACAGAGATCGTATAATCCCCCCGCCGGGATGCAGATCCCCCGCAGGAGCTCCTAAACAGGTAATTTCAGGGTCAGGAACATGAGAACAAACTACCGATTGAATTTGCTCCGGTGGGACAGGCTAAATACAAGTCTGGAAGTATGCTTAAATCTAAGGGGTGATATCTCGGCCTACCCCGGCAACTTTCAACTAGGGACGCTACATCTATTCAAGCTGTACCAGACTATTCATTTGACTCTTTTAGTGCATGCTAACCTTAAACCTGCTTGGCATAAAACATCTAAGATAGAGCTTTTACAGACCGGACGTTGATCGGATTCGAACAGGCTTTGGACAAATTGCAGAGATTTATTAAAAGTTGTTCGGCTAAAGAAGATGGTACATCTCGAGAAAAATCAAGGTTGCCTGCGAAGGTTACATTGCTCTTTGGAGATACCGAGTCAGATGATGTCGGCAATGACTGGGATTCCCCGCATTGCTTTATGCTGTGCATGCGCACCTATTGCAAACCCTGGTCTAAGGACTTGGCATGGCTATTGAACCGGCATGATTGATGAAATCAGAATTGAAGTCAAGTTATCAGTTTACAATTAGTAAAGCATGGCGATATTTCTTGTTGTTATAAACTAGCTTTCTTATTTCCTATAATCACCTCTAGGTGCAGAGGTCATCTTACAAGCGTGTCAAGTTTTGATCGCCCGAAGATATCAGCACTACAGCAATCCGTAGCGGGCACAGCCTTTGACTGTTAAAGAATTCTGAAAGTCGTTATAGGTATGAATGTAATTATTATTTTGTAAATTTAGCATTTAGTATCTGCTGAGCGAAGTAATGAGTTGTGTTTGTGTTTTTTTCCCTGCAATATCCAGTCACTGCAGGGTAACGAGCAGGGATGCCAAGAAGACAAACTAAGGGCGGCTCCTCATCTCTCTAAATCGAGTAGGCTGTTTCATCCGCCTCACTTCTCAACGTTGCTACGGCCTTCTAATGACACTCTAGTAATAAAAATACCAGCTCTCTGTTACATGCGTCTTCGCAAGGAGGTTTTTAAGTCCCAAGTGGGTGCATGGTAGAATGAGAGAGATTCCAGCTGCATGGCGCCGGCTCGCTCTGCACGATTGCGAATTAAAAAATATGGTGAGATGGAAAACATTACATTGCAAGTCTCAGAAATCCGCTATCCTATGATCTATGTTTGCTCGGTCGTCATCACAACACGTGTTTGCTTCAAGATGTACTTCTGACTATCTCCATCATCAATACTCTGCCTAATCTTATCGTCATTGCCATAACCCACTCGTGTTGTCATGCCCGATCGAAAGTCATTCAACTCTAAACTCGCCTTTCGATTATCTGAAACGATCCGGGTATGTTTGTTGCCAGAGACATGAGGTGGGTTCATTCGACTCGAGATTCCGTTGGACCCCGTGTTGCTGGCGTACGTGCTGCGGAACATGGGGAGGTTGAGAAGTGGACGAAGGGCAGGCATTGAGCCGGCGATGATACCGATGCCCTCTTCGACAATAGACCAGAGGCCGATTGCGCCGGTGCTGTACATGAATTCTTCGGGGTTGTTGTAGAGTGTGAGGTAGCCGAGTCGGACGACGGTGGCGCAACTGGCACTACAAGTTGTTAGCTTTACCATTAAGATCTCATGCGTAACTTACAAAGCACCAAGACCAAGCATGACAATAACCGGGAACTTGACCCTATTCTTCATCTGGATATTCCACAGCAAGAGACCAGGAAGAATAGCCAGCGTCCAGTCTACGATAATCGAAACAGCAGAGAAGAAGAACCCAACACTACTGTTGAGTTTTGTGTTACAGTATCCATGCGTCGTTTCTCCCCACAATGTTGTGATCGGATGGCAAACGTTCGCAGTGGCGAGGATGAAGATGATGGCGGTGATGACAGTCATGCAAATGAGTCCCCATAGAGTCCAGACGAACCGACGGCGTGCATCGCAAATTCGGAGCATGGTGACGCAAATGCTGGCTTTGATCGGGACGGAGCAGGCGGAGTAGAAGAATTGGGCGATGAAGAAGAGCTGCGACATGATACGTTAGTAATTATACGACGAGTGCTGGAAAGACAGGTACCTTTGTTCCCATCATAACATCCTTTGCTTCAATAGCATCTCTATGCTGACCTGCTCCGTGGAAACAGCACGTAATAACCAGCGCAGCTGTTACCGTGTACAGAATCTGCCTCGTCAGTCATAGTCTTCAAAGTTCGCCAAAATGCATACCAAACCCCCAAACATCAGCCAATCATCCAAGCCAAGATTATTCTTCCATTTTCGAACTCCCAGCCGCGCGCTGAGAAATATCCACGATAGGATGAGCATCACAATAGTGATCCATAGAAGGGGCACGCCCTCACCGGCTACAGGAGCCATACTGGTGATTCAAGGCGAACGATAGAAAAGGGAAATCGACAAAGAAACAAACAACAAGGCCAGGGACGATTTCGAGATCTGTATCTGCCAGATTTAATATCAAGCGGCATATCCCAAGGTCTCGGAAATTTTGGGCCGGTATCCATACCCCTAGCCCCTCAGGAAAACCTGCATGCAACTCCGTCGTGACATAAACACTCCGACAAGGCCCCACTAGAATATCCGCCTGGACCTGTGCATGACTGCATGTTCAGTTATTTCTCGCGTTCATTTCTGAGGCTCGTTCATTTTTGGATGCCCCAGCAGCCCAGCTAGCGTAACGGTTCAAACATAGGGGGCCAATTAGAGGACGGGTCCCAAGTGATGACGAACTCGAATCAACGGCTGTCTCAAAAGTTTTAGTTCAATATTTGCGGAGCATTTTGGCCGTGAATGGCTCCGAGGCGAAAATATTGGCTACTTTTTCTGGAACGTCCACTTTATCCCCGGGCGGCCCGCACGTCCTAGTGCTCTTTCGTCAGCCTCATATTAGATTGTGTTTTGGTCTGCGGATGATCGACTGGTGTCCGAAGCCAAGAGATAGTCATGTTCAAAGCGTAAACCGATCAAAGATATGCATGTAAAGACATCTCAGGTCTGCATGTTCTCCTCGTATTGATCTGTTACATCAATGCCGATCAGATCCTTCTGCAGAGATCCATTTCCGACAGAACCAACACCCCGGGCGACTTTCTCCGATCATTCCACCAAGAGAACCAGTGGCAAATGAGCATTTCAAAACACGTGATCGCGTACATGCCCAGCAAATATGGATACCCAGCATGGATTGTGAGATCTAGTCCTCGACTAGACTCGGAACTACAGAGCAGAAACAATAGTTTACCCACCAACAGTTAATGCAAGATGAGGAACTCGTACGACTTAGGGGAGTTGCTGCGGATTCCCCGGTTCCACCGAGGACCCTGAATTGGTTTGGACGGAAAGGCCAATGTAACTTTTCGTATTTTAGTCAGAGCCACTGCTGCTGTTTCTACTCACCGCGTCTTTCTGCTTCTTCACGTTTCAAGAATTAGAAAACATGGCTGAGTTTACTATCGACGATCAAAAGCTGGAGGCCCTGAAGGGCAAGGTTGTCATCGTGACTGGTAAACGACACCCCCTTACAGACGTAGAATGGAGCTAACGAAATCCTTGATAGGAGGATCTTCCGGTATTGGTTTATCCACTGTTGACTTGCTTTTGTCGCTTGGCGCCTCGGTAGTCAGCGGCGATGTGCAGCCTCCCCCGGAGGAGCACAAGGGATCATTTACCTTTGTCAAGACAGATGTTTCAGTCTGGGGTGATTTGATTGCGCTATTCAAGAAGGCCAAGGAGGTTTATGGCCGTATTGACCATGTTTTTGCGAATGCTGGTGTTGGACCTAGGACGGATTACTTGGCTACTGAGGTTGATGAGAATGGAGACTTGAAGGAGCCCTCGCACCAGCTTCTTGACATTAGCTTGAAGGGAGTCATCAACACTTCGACCCTGGCTATTAACTATCTGAGACAACAGCCTGAAGGAGGTAGCATTCTTATTAGTGGCTCGACGACGGGTCTTCAGCGTGTTCGAGCTGTGGATTACTGTGAGTTAGCCAAAGCCTACGTCATTGCATTTTACTAACATCCCTAGCCACCGCCAAGCACGGTGTTCTAGGCTGGGGACGCGGTCTCGTGCCCCTGCTCGCCGCAGCTCAGCTTCCTATCCGCGTGAACACACTAGCACCTAGCTGGACAGACAGCAGTGTCTTGCCATCGCTGAAGGCTCTTCTTGATGCCATTAACGTTGAACTACAGCCTGCTTCTGTTGTCGCACGTTGCGCCGCTTTCCTTATGGCTGATTCGTCCAAGAACGGACAGGTTGTGCATATTGAGCGTGGAAAGTATGCTGAGATTGATGAGGCTGTTTTATTGCCGACATTTGGAAAGATTAAGAGCGATGATTATCCTTGGGAGGACGATGTTTTGGACCGTCTTACAAAGCTTGGTTAAATTACGCCGTGGTTGCTTGGGCTGTTGTAAAGCATGTTGAATCAAATCATTACATTGAAAGCGGCTCCATTTGCCAACTATCGAAAGTGAAATAAGCTCAAGAACCTTCAGATCTTGCCCTGATTTCGGTATTCATCCACCCGATTCAAGATCTCCTGGCAATCATTCCAGATTCTGCGTCGATTCTGCAGCCCAAGCATGGTTTTCCAATTCTTTGACAGCTCCATTTGAAGACGGAGCCAGTCTGTTTCACCTTTTCCGAGCAGCTTGACTGGATGAGGAGTTGTGTTAATGCTACCTCCGCGTTCGATCTCTGCTTGAGTCGTTGTTGCCCAGAAAGAGATAGGCAACGATGACCATGCCTCATACAACCAAGGAGTCTCTTGAACTGTCAACTCGTACAAAACCGTGTTCGGGAGATGCAGAAATACGCGAGAGGTGAGTCGCAGGTTGGCAAGGTCCTTGAAACTGAGATGGATAAGAATCTCACGAATCATTTCGCTAGGGAGCTTTGAGAATGGGTCGGAAGGGGCTGGCTCCGTTGATACGATACTTCCAGAAGGGCTAGACTCGTTCCCAAGGGTATGTTCCACGCTCTGTGTCGATTGCAGGAGATCGTCCAGTCCAGGAACGAAGCAAGGGTTGGCCACTAGGAATTCACCTCCACGTTCGTGACTCCACCACTGCTCAGCAGCCGCTTCGACAGCAGGATGACGGGGAAAACCATGGAAGTCTTCGTACTCTGGTTCGAGACGCCACCATTGCATCAAGCACTGAACATCAACGCTTCCATACCGATATAGAGAAGCTCTTTTGAATATCTCGAAGCAGGCCGGATGAAAAGGCATGCAGTACTCGTCCGCATCTTGAGCATCCCAAATGATGTTCTCAGCTCTGACATCGTCCATGCCATGACGCGCGGGAGAAACAGACGGCCAACCCATATCTCTACTGGGCATGTCGTCGGACAAACCGCTGAGGAAGAATTTACCCGAAGTTTCGAAATCCTGGTCGCTTGTCTCGGGCTGCCAATCATTGCCTTTTGGGACAAGGCACTGGGATGTTTGACAGCCTTTCATGGCCTCTGCGCAGATGTGATTCCCGTTATAGGCTCCGTTGTACTCGCACTCTGGTCCTGCGATGTGTTCCCATTCATCATCCGGCGTGTCCGATGTCCATCCATCGTCGGATGAATCTTCTGGTTCTATTTTAGGCGGGATATACTTGACTGTCTCCAGTGAGGCAGCCCCAGGGTCTTGAACTCCGTCTCTCTTCACGTAGTAGCATCCCCACTGGCCGTGACTGTTTTCAGGGTTCATCGCAAGGGTCTGATAACCCCAGGCTGCGCTTCGAGGCTCTTTGTCTGTTCGAGAGCGGTTGATGTTGAAACTGACGCCACAAATGTGGCAGAGAACTTCAGAGTAGCCCATATTCAATGAGTTGAGATGTTGTGAGCGTACAGATTACGACTGCACAATGAGTGGCATTTTTAAAGACCGCTAGTGCTGACTCTAGGCAGCAAGCCCCATTCAATCCTTCGCTCAGTGGCCCTGGCGCATAATTAGTGGATACCTAACACCGTGAAAGGATTGGAAGCCTTGCCAGGACGTTTAATATCATTATAAGAAGAGCTATTTACATATCCGCATTCCTGTAGTCTCTTCCACGGCTTTGAGCTCTTCCATGATGCCACCGTAGGTCCAATTTATCTTCTCAAGCATGTAAACTCCCTCCGCCGTCCTTTTGTTCTTTGCCTTTCTGGTATTATTCTGGATCTGGCTTGCGGACAGAATCAAAGTCTTTCAGGAGCTCAGGAACATGTTCACTAGTAACGCATTTCTGAAGGAACATTCTGAAACCCTCTCCATCTTCAACAGCCTGTGTTCCGCCCTGTCCTTGGTGAGGCGCCATCGCATGCGCCGCATCGCCAATCAAAACTGTTCGGCTGCGAATGTGGGTTGGTAACGGGTCCTGGTCCCAAAGCTGCCAGAGTTTCATATTCTTTGCGATTCTATTGTTGAAGTTAGTCAGTGCTTCTGTACTACAAGACTGGATCACACAAGGGACATCTTACCGCAAATAATCATGCGCCCAAGAGGGAAAGTCTGAAAATAGTGACATAAGCTCTTCCTAATCCCCAGATGCCGTTCAAGGTTCTGGTGTCTTTTCATTGAGGCTACTATCTGGAACGATACACACCAAGTTAAGCAGTTCAAAGTTTCGGCAGGATACATAACAACAGATCGCATGCTGTTGTCGAAAGAATACACCATGGACAAGAATGTAGGCTGGTCCGCTTGTAAGATTTCTGGTAGTTGCTTGAGAGCTGTTTTGATGTCGTAAAGCTCCAGCGTGAAACGAAAGGCTGATAAGCCAGATGGCCTCGCTGTCTGGAACACAGCATCACCAACGACGTATGGCCTCACCATAGACCTGATGCCATCCGCAGCTGTCGTTGACAAACTTAATTGGGCCATGTTTGAACAACTTACCAACTAGGAGATCTGCTTTGGCCTGTTCCCCTGATTCAAGTGCGATTCGGCCCTCTTCTGGATGATGTCGATGACCTTCAGATCCCAAAGCACCTCAGCCTCTTTCGTGAAGACCTTGTGATCGCCGCAACGGGAGACGAGCCAGCCCTCGCGTGGTCGAAACCAAGTGTGTCGAGAATCCGAACACCATCTGGACCAACCTTAATAGCGGCACCAACCTCGATTAGTGAAGACGACCGCTTGTATACTTTGACATTGTGCTTCTAGCGTAGTACTCGGGCGGCTAAACGGCCGGCGAGCCGAGCCAATGATGACCACGTCGAGGGGACTCCTGCGTAGCCATGATCAAGGTTTGTTTTAACTGGGGAGAATTTGAATTGATTGGACTTTTTGATAACCCCGTCTTCAAATCCTGGCTCTCCAGTTTCGGCCTTCTTTGAGCCCGCATGCCTTCTCGACATGCCGATGCCGATATTCCCGTCCCGTAATCCCCACATCCCTATAATTCTGGGGTTACTGGTTCTTTACGGCACACGGATTGCCGGATTAGAAATCCTAGTGTCGATCGTTGATCATATGGACTAGAAGTACATGCAACATGACCCTTTCGTTAAAGGTTAGATGTCGAGTCTCGATGTTCAAGGATATCGCTAGTACTGACTTTGCACGAACTTGCCATCCCTCGATTATAATATTCATTATGGCTACGCGGCTTGTGATATTGGTTGCCATCGAAAGTCTACAGCTAGAGATGAATGAACCGCATTATTCTGGATCTTACCAATCAAAGTTAAGGCACTGGCAACACCAATGAACCACTTAGATTGGAAGAAGAGTTTAATCCTGCCCTCTTCCTCTTCATCTTATAGTATGCATAGACTCAACTGGTGTCTCTGCAAATTCCAATCAATGAGTCTCGAACTAACAGGAGTCCTCGGGATGGATATAGTGAGTATGTTGTTGGCCCTAGAGAGTTCCAAAGGTTCCAAGAGGATGACCTTGTTAAAGCACCAGATCAATCGGTTTTAACGGCAGATTCTCCCATCAACCTGATGAACCGGCTCAAGGGAGCTCTTGCAAGAAAAGAAATAAACGCAAAGGGCTTGCCATAAACGAGAGGTCCATAGAGTGCTAAAGATAACAGGGCTGATTGTGCTTCTAGATCAAACCTGAGATGCCCTTGTTTGGATCGTCTACCATTCCATTTGCTGTCTATGCGGCTGCTCGTGGTAGCTACCTACGCTTGGGTTTAACAAAGGTTCTTGACAGAAGCAGCGCCAGTTCAGCTCCCGTCCTTATCTGGGTAGGTATTTGTAGTCATCTGGTCCGCCCGAATGCTTAGCTTCAATACGATCCTTTGGCTTTGTCGTCAGATGTGCTGTAGCTACATACCAACCCTGTCCTATTTACAGTCTCCCAATGCAGGTTCCGTAATACCATGCATGCATGGGCCAACAGTTATCGGCTCCACGTTCTAATTGCTGCAGCTCAACTTCGGGGCTTTCACAACAGGCCTGACCCTCTTTCACTGGGGTATATTTGTCGGCCCCACATTGTAGATCTTGTAAGTTGTGTCAGTATGCATAGGCATCCACTCGAGCCGAAGTCAGCTGATGGCTTGGCTATGAGTTCTTACATAAAACCAGCTCCTAAGATCTCCTCTGTCACCTCCTTCCTCCTGTAACCGAGCTACGTTGATTGCACTCATATAGTAGCTTGGCTATCACCCACCATCATCCTGCATCATTATTGTCGCCCGCGTTACAACATAGACTTGCTCACATCATGATGCCCCATATTAAGCAAATTGCTACTGGCAGGCGTAAGCCTTATATGACACGGAAAGAATTCTTTGACCATCGATTCCGTATCCACGGTAGTATCTCTGATGCTACAGAGGATAAGGACCAGAAGCCTCAGTATGTCGACTTCCCACTGACCAACATAGCAATCTCTAGAGTTGGACGATGTTACTAAGCTCATGCGTAGCAAGTACATCCAGACCCAGGTCTTTGACTCATCCTTTGGATCCCGCCCTGATGGCCCCTTGAACGCCAACCATAACTGGGTTGGAAGAGACGACACCACGGAACTATTCTTTCGAGATTGGGAGCATGTCCATAAATGCTTTTCCAGCGACTATGTCAAGACAACTATCGCACCAGATGGACCTTTGTTCGCAGATTTTGAAACGAGCGTTGCTCTCATGGCATACGAGAAGAACATTCCACTGCAAACCGCGGCTGCTGTGAAGCGAGCTGCGGCTGTAACAGGTGCTATGGATTCCGGCGACTCTACTGTTGCCATGTATTTCATATCTACACCAGATGAAAGAAAGGACGGAGAGAGCCTGGAGCAGACGGTAACCCCTCGTTTGGTTGACGCAATCAACTCTTGCTGCCAGGATCAAATCTGGGGACTGATTTGCAACGTCGGTGCTGTTTCTGACCAGTTTGACTTGAACTCTTATTTCGGCGGCGCAAACATGCCCCAATATGCACTTGTCTATAAGATCTTTCTTGATGGCCATGGCCCTGAATCAGTTCCGCTGGTAAGGAAGGCCCAGGCGCAGTTTGAGAAGCATGCTGCAGATGAGTCCATTATTGACTTGCACAAATCCTTCATCCTCTTCTCACAAGAGGCTCTCGTTATGGATGTTGGAAAGGGAGTAAGGGTAAATTATCCTCTATGTTGCCATAATGATCTTACTGACATGGGGTCGTACAGTTCAGCTACGATCGTCAGCCAGTGTTTGGAGACCTACCTGGTCCATCTCACCTTGACGAAGAGCGATAGAATGACAGAATAAATTTCATATAATGATTACATATACTCAAAGAAATATTATAGAGGGAATATTAGACCGCAGGCCTGGATAGAAACCATCAACGTGAGCTACAGCCCCAGCTTTGTAGGTGTATGATCATTGGCTGAACCGACCGACCTCTCAGTTGGGGGCTTTCCAGTCAGTCACTCTGAGAATGTAGCTCTGCGCTAAGTACCTTTGGCTGGTACTGAACATTTTCAATTGGTCAAATCATTCACCGCTGCAGACAGAACTTCGGTGTCTCGTCTCATTGGAGAGTTCTTGGTGGCTTGCGGCTGAAGATTGAATCGCCAACGCATTTTCAATGCTCATTACGCGAGGTTCATTCCTGCGACTGCACAGATAATCGGTCAAGAAAGAAGAAACATATCTACTCGCCTTTGGCAATTGATGATGGCGCCACCTAGTGACGATACCGACGATGCACCCGTGTCTCTGTCTCAGCCAGCACCCGCCGGACCCATCCCCACTACAGCTTGGCATGCGTACTTCTCATACGGCATAGGGCATCTCGACTACAATGGTCTTGTAGAACAGCGAAATCCATACATTAGATCACTTCGCCATCAGTGGAATGTCAAGAGCGAGTCCTTCTTACAGCCTCCCGCAGCCCAGGGAATGCCGCAATTGAGCTACAACTATGAGATCAACGAGACCGCTACATTTCCGTACCCAAAGGCTTATCAAAAGCTCATGAACCCAACACCACGACACGATGAAGAGAATGTAACTGTCGATGGCGAAACCTCACTTACACAGCATGAGGCACAAGCGGAGAGGATCGAATGGAAGACGACCTTTTCAACGCCTTTTTTCGGTATCGAGGGCACATCAGCTATCGAGTTTGAGTCGAGGATCCAACCAACATACGTTGTCTTGGGTTTGTTCCTCCGTGGAAATCCTAATCCGAAGGAGAGAGTTGTGTTCGTCGATAAGCCTGACCAGCTTTTCTCCAAGCTCCGCTGGGCGACTTTCCGACTCCGTGGGATAGGAGGGACTGTTCCCTCACTAAAAAACTTAAAAGGCTTCAGATTATACGAGGTTTGTCCTTATGTTTTGTCACCTCGACTGATGCTAATGAACCAGTGCGATGTGGATACCGGAACACATAAGCGCGTCAATCTCGATGACAATGGAGTCGCTGACTTGCAGCTGTTTATGAGATCCTACAGAAGATGGCATGTTCCTCGACATATATCCTTGGCGTGGTCAGACTGGATACACTGCACCTTGAATAACAAAAGACTTGATATACTCGAGGGCGAATATGGCCTTGAGCTGGTACTGGACTGGTCCGCCAGCCGCATCTCGATCGTGGTACTCATTCCAGTGTTACTGAGCCTGGCCATTGGTATTTGGCTGAACTCGAGAGCGTGGACCGATCTGGCAACGATACAGACTGCTTGGGGCACAGCTCCATACATTGTGACAGCTGGCGCTTGTAAGTCTTTTTCAGTCCAACCAAATCTTTTTCGAGCAGAAAGCTGACATTCCAAAGTACTCGCAGCAATGTTGGGCTTTCTGGATATTGCGGATAAATAGCCGAGAGCCTGGTTTGTCTTATCACATGTCGCTTTTGACACAACCACTTTGTTTTCAGCTCATGCAGCCACTTTCACAATTGCAGGATAAGAATCAGGCTCCGGAGCTTTCGCCTCCTGTGACAATTGATCTTGACGGTCTTTCAATTATTACCGTCCTAGTGAGTTTATCCATCAATATTATCATTGAGCCCTCGAGCTTTGCATGCATTCTATTTGATATAGTATTTGAAATCTCGTTCTACGATCTCGTGGGCGTGGTGGGCGCTCTTTCTTTCGAGAGCCTGATTCTTATCTTGGCAACTATGATCGTTGGTTGGTGTCCAAGTGATATCGTGTTGCATCTTGATTGGCGACAATACCACACAACTGTGAAGGATCGCTTTGCCGGGTTGCAGAAATTACAATGATCTGACCAGACCTAATACTCCCTGATCTCATTGGTTATATCATTGATCTATGCGGTGGTTTTAGCGACATTTGCTCCGGAAATAAATCACGTAGACTTTTAGCCACAATTCATTACATCTCGCTTTGCGTGCATTCATTCTCCGGATTTCTTTTACGTCTCAGTCTAGACTTCCTTTGGTCTCGTAATTTACACAGACATCATAAAATCCTCTTCCATGGATGCCTTACCTCATATGCCCTCCCGCCATAAAATCCGGCCAAGCGACGATGTATCCGCTTACGAGCCCTTCAACACCGGCCAAGAGCACCGTGGACTTGGCAACCCCATCAAGAGGCGGCTTTGCGACGTCTCAGAGATAGCAGCACTGATACTGAGCATCTGCTGCAGTATCGCCGGTCTCATCTGTTGCTTTCATCCACCCACCGCGGCGAGCCTGGAGCAAAAGTACCAGCTCATTGTCGTTGGCTTGATGCTATCCCTCATGGACCTCTGCACCGCCAAATTGTCCACTATCGTCTTTTTGCAACTGGAAACACGGTGGGCCAGTCTCCTCCAGAACTACGATTCGATTATCAAGAAGAGTATCTTGGGTAGTCTTCTGAACGGGCGGCGCGGGAGTCAGCGATGGACACTACTCATCTCCGCATTTCTTGCGTTCCCATTACTTCTTAGTGTTGGCTACAAGAGCTTCGTTGGTGGAAGAGTCACAACTGAGGTAAATGCCAGCGGCGGTCAATATGGTCTCACTGGCCCTATTGGTTTTGCAAACTTTGCCTCTGGCGCGTCTCTCATGGTCAACGCTACCATTCCCTTCATGTTTACCAATGTAACCAAATTGCCCGCTCAGCCACAACCATTTGGTTTTAACATGCTCCTACTGACGGACGATACCATCAGAGTTGCCATGCTGGACGGACCAAGTCCATCTTACGTCAAGAGCATAAGGGCTGAGCTTCGGGGACAGCAGTCATACACCGTGTCTACTAACGTCTTTGGCTTGGCTTGGCATCTCGACCACGAAGCTGACAAGCAGCGCAAGAATAATACGTGGTGGAACCAGCGTTTTGACTCAAGTGATGATGAGGCACCACAGAACATATCTCTTTATAAAGAAAAGAAGTGGCTGTCGACCCTATGGCCCCAAGGTCAAGTGGACGAGTTCTTCGTCCTTCTCACACCACACGTCGGGCCATCAAAAGAAGAGAGGAATATAAAACCCTCAAAGGAAAGGTTTCAAAAGGAAGCGCTCGAGTTCACGAGCCAACGGCTTAAGTGCACCGGGAAGTGGAAGATCACTGCCAACTCGGTTAACCTTATCGAGGGTAGCTGCGCTGGAAGCTTGGAGGAAGAATTTCCACACGGCTGTGAAACTCTTCACCTTAATGATGCCAGATACTTACTTAGCGACTTTGTCAGTGACTTGCTGACGGACCATCTGGATGAAGCGGCTCAGATAAGGTTCACGGCTGTGGTATCATCTCTTCTTTGGTCTCGACTAGCCGCCTTCTGTGGCATTGGCTCATCGGTCAACGACTTGAAGGCTGGAGAGCGTGAACAGTTCGAGTACCATCGGCCTGATAAATCTTGGAAGACTGTCACGGTACTCAAAAGGTCTCCCTTACTTGCAATCGTTCTTCTCGCTCAGCCTATTGTCGGCTCGATACTTCTTATCGTACGCATCGCGTTTTTTTCTTCACCAGTATCTGGGGGCTTTGGTCTCATCAGTGTTTTGGCGGGACATGTGTTTGACGAGCGCGATATTCTTAGTGGTGCAGGGTTATCTGGAGATGTCAAGGAACGCATTGAGCTGGCTTTCGACGGGGGTGGCGACAGATATGACGGTAGAGGCGAGAGGCTACGCTTTCGGCTGAAGGAAGCAAGGCGCTCGATGCATCATGATCGAATGGAGCTGAAGTCTGGAGTTAACTATCACTGATCAAATAGGAGGGATATGCAGCAGGGATTCCAGAAACAGATTGTCTTGCGAAGTGTTTGCTTTTGAATGAGATTTTCCTTGTTTCCTGTTTCATTTCATAAAGATACACAAGCGATAGCCACGCCTCGGAGGGCAAGAAAACTCCGAACCTTGATATCATGTGTCAAAATAAAACAAGTAAAGAGTCCTCTAAGCTTAGAATAAATTTACCTAAAGATTTTTATCACTTAAGACTTTCCTCCCCTAGCCCACGATATCTATCAGATCATCATGATGGTTGATGTCATTATCTGATTCGGGAGCCTTAATCCGCTACCTAAGTCAAGCCACCTATATAATACGATCGGATATAAGTTTCGGATATCTAATGTTAATCAAGTTTATGCTCATTTACCAGGGTCGGAAGCCGGATCAAGTTTCTCGGCGCGAAGGTCCACTTTCTGCAGGAACAGTATGAGAAACAGTCTGCACATTCATGATTTGCCACGTCGTTACGCCAGCCCCAACAAACTCTAGCTGAAAAAGCTGATAGGAAGACCAAAGGGATGATCAATAACGGTCATGGAACTTTGCCGTACACCAATGAGGCCTCACAGGAGCCAATCTGACCAATTACTTGCTTCCAACAAGCCATGACATCGGCCCAGCGACCAACCTGTTTCCAAATTCGCCTCAAGCTAGCCTTGTAAAATTAACGGTCGGCAGTCGGCTATTCCTTTAAGTGTTTGCTCCGACGGTCCAGCGAATCAGCAGCGCCAATTGATCGAGCGATCGTCGCGACACGTTTATGCGTTAGATCCCTGCAGAGCTGTAAACGGCCGGGCCGTTGTAACGCTACAACCGGTTTCAAGTCAATATATAGATGATATAGGCCAGGGATATCGCCATCGGAAACGTCAACGGCTTTAAACGTGGTATTCATTGGAGATTTGTTGTGAGATAATGACGTTGAGGTTATTTAGTTTTACTGACGATGATCTTAATGATTTATGGGATCTATAGTTTGGATTTTGTATAAATATGGGGATTGTTGGAGTGCCAGTCTGGAATCTGCATCCACATCCCCAAGCTTCATATCATTCTACCATCTACTCATTCACTCTATTCACCATGCAGTTCTCACTCGCTCTCGTGACCCTCCTGGCTACTGCCGTTTCTGCTCTCCCCACTGAGGAGAAGCGCCAGGCTTATATCCCTTGCTCTGGTCTCTATGGCACTTCTCAATGCTGTGCTACTGATGTCCTCGGAGTTGCAGACCTTGACTGCGGAAACCGTGAGTAGATCCATATCCTCAGTGAAATTCACTCTAACTTGCCTAGCTCCCTCTACCCCTGCCAACGCCACAGATTTCAGTGCTGTTTGCTCTGCCATTGGCCAGCGAGCTCGATGCTGCGTTCTGCCTATTGTAAGTCTCATCAAACCATTTACTTGACCGATTACTAACCATCACAGCTTGACCAAGGCATCCTCTGCAACACCCCTACTGGTGTCCAGGACTAAGGAATGATAGATTTTGCCTTTCTCATTCTAATACGCGAATACGAGATAGATGGATTATGATATGACAAGTGCTGGGGAGTGACTGGATCGTTCCTTTTCTATTATGTTCATACATACTTAGTGAATCGATTTTTAACTGAAACTGTCTGTGTTCTGTTACCTAGTGACCTCACAATTGTATTCCAGACACTGAAATGATGTGAGACTAATGATGCCTTATGATGAATCTCATTCCATCATTGGACGAAATACGACCTACATCTTTGACTTGTACTCTCTGTTCTCCACCTGAACAATCTCCAAATCCACCTCAGTATCCCCTCCAGGCCAAGTCTTGACAAGCCCATCCTCTGCTTCCCCAAATACAGGATCCCTCTTTGGTTTAGGAACCTTCCATGACCTGCCATAGTCCCCTCCACTCTTCACGAAATCCCATTCACCACCGTTGTACGCCCCCATCATAGTATATCCATCCAGCTCAATCTCAGACAACGCCCTCTTCGGATCGTCAGCCTCAATGCCATGCCCAACACCTGGCGACAGGAGCTTGAACTCGGCTGCCGGCTTGGTGTTGTGTGTCTTGTGCGCTACACCAGCTGGGATAACAAAGACATCTCCAGCCTCAGCTTCCAATACAATCCCGCCTTTTTCCCAAGCTGATCCGTATGTGTTCTCTTGGAGATCCTCTGAAGTATCACCGACTCCGAAGCGAATTGTTGCAGTACCTGAAAGAACAGCCATGCACTCGTGAGCTTCAGAGTGAAAGTGCGACAACTGCGTGTTTGGGTATCGAAATATCCATTGGACGTCCCATCCGTTCTTAGTAAACATATCCCAGACCTCGGCGGGGTCGCACTTGGAGCTATTAGGGCGCTTGGCTAAGACATTTTTGTAGTGCAGAAGAGGTCTTGGTGAGTTGGGAATGAGATCCGTTGGCAGGAGATGATATTGCTTGACTTCGACCATGATGATTGATGATGTTGAGGTTATCATGAACAGGGCTACCCCGCGATCTTATACTAATGATTATATGTCATAAGGTTTGGTCGGTAGTCTATCCGAGTCGGAAGTGGATGCCGACCGAGATATCTCCGGACGGGATTTCCGGATGAATCCGTAACTAGATACACTGAGATAAGGTAGTCAAAGCATGGACCAATGGGCTACAAGGAACTGAAACAGTCTATTGCAGAAATAATCTATATGAAACTTTCAAATTGGCAATGACGAAGCATAATCAGACCTGCCGACCGAAATAACAGCACTACATGACCTAGTCAAAGTGAATTCGCCACAGCTCACGATCAACGCCAGCGGTGAAATCACTCCTGGTATGCATCATCAAGATGTTATCGCTGACCAAGATATCACCCTTATCCCAAGCATAGTACAGCGCAACCCGACGATCATACAGGACCGAGTCGATGGTTTCGCAAATCGCAGCGCTCTCTGTAGCTTCGAGCCCTTCGATCGTAACATCCGAAGCATCAAATCGCGTCTTGGACTGCGGCCAAGGTTCGTGGTATCGAAGGCATCGTTTACCGGTCGTAGGATGGTCGATAGCTAAGGGGAGACCTCTCAGAACGGTGTTGTCGAATGCTGATGTTGATACGCTCCAGGTGAGCTTGGAAATGTCTTTCTTGAGCCACGACGGGAGATATTTGAAGAATAGGGTTGATGAAGAGAAAAGGGTGAATCCAGTGTCTCGGGGTGAGGAGGTGGCACCCTGGAAGAGTTGGAACCTAGTCATGATCAGTCGCTGAAGATTCTTTCTCGACATGGCACTTACTGGGGAGGAGTCGAAACAGTCTTCTCATTTCCATCCTCATCAGTTTGCTTGACAACCTTGAACAAGCCATCATAGTGGAACGGCATAGGCTCCGCTGAAAGGACATTGTTCAAACCTCTAGCATCATGTCCTCGGTCCTTGACTTCAAGCAATAACCCAAACTTCCAGGGTAAGGGCGTTCCAAATCGGTAGCTGAAATCAATGAAGCGGTCGCGGTTAGGTTTCTTGACAAATCCCTTGAGAACAACCGGTGAGTTGATCTCTGACAGAGCACGGACTTTCTTCGTGTCGATATCGTCAAGTGTCAGGGAACCAGCTCCATTAGCAGGACGAATGATCAGGCCAGCGGGGTACATAGGATCAACCACGATGCCACCCTTGTCCTCTGCCCATGATAGAAGCGATGACTTCTCTCGGTAATACGAAGGTCTCGTGTTGTCGTAGACTAGTTCGAGGCTTTCGTCGTTGTCAAACTCAGATCGCATGCCGGTTCTGATAGTACCATCCAGTCTGTAAGCTACGCTGCAGTGCCAGGGCGTAGTGTAGAGTTGCTCAGTTGGCAAAAGGCTGACAGATAGCTTGACAGTGCCGGTTGAGGGATGGATTGATAGGCGAACATGGTCGGGGTACTTTTGTCGAACAGCATTGGCAAAGGCCTAAGACATCAGTACACAACTTGTTTCGCCCATGATAGTCCGTTACTTACATCTCCGCGAGCCATCATCTGCTTCGCGATATACTCAATGCCTCTCTTATACTTTGACTTGCTCCGGTTCTCATCAACCGGATAAACAGTTTCCAAATCTGTTTGAAGAAACTTGATGTAGCCACGATAAGTCATGCACTGGTCATCCGATTGGCGGACTTCGTCCCAATTCCAGCCAGGCTTGCTGAAGGTGTTGAGGAGTGCACGTCGAAAGTTTGACGCGTTGGCAACATAGGTCATCTCCTCGAGATCCTTCGGTAGATCAATCTCAACAAGATCGCGAAGACGTGCGAAGGAGATGTTGTGAAATTCTTTCTCTGCTGCCATGGAGCGAAGAGTCTCGCCGTAGGCCCAGACATCTCTATCTGGGACACCAAGAAGGTCTGCTGAGATTAGTCCGAGTTTTGCCCAACTATCAGAAGGGTGGACTCACCATTATATACTAATCCATCGGAAATGATAGTAAGCTTGGCGCCGGGCGGATATACATCACCAATAGCACTGCATAATCCGTTGAGGTGGGCAAGAGCAATCTCTTCACCCTTATCAGGAAGTTTCCCCAATGTCTTTGAGGTCGAGTTTGGCGACTTGAAGGGGAAGGCCGGTAGGCACATAGGAACTGGCTTGCCAGTCTTGACGTGGGTGTAGATAAGAGCGATGAATTTGAGTGTTGACTCATCGGAATGCGAGTAGAGGTTGTCGTCTTGCTTCATGCGATACCTTCCGATGATATCGAGGATTTTGCTTGATGTCTCAAGAGCCGCCCTATCGACTGCGGTAGTCAATGGTTCAGCAGAGACATTGCGATCAACAGTCCCAAGAGGGAGGGGGATTACGGGACGAAGACTGGATACAGCCATGGTAGAGTGAAAGAACAGGAATCTCTGATAAGGGCTTGTTTGTATGGAATGAGAGTGACTTTAAGCTTGATGAGATAAATGATACATTAGGGAGATAAGAGGATATAAATCTTACAGTCTACTATCTCCTATCAACATGTGAACTACAAGTAACATACTCTAGCTCATACATACCCATTTTCGGTTTACTAAGACAATTTGCGAAAAACACCGAGTCGTCTCAGCAGTGGGCCATCGTACAATTACCCAATTGCGTGGCAAAACAATTACCCTCGTCACACATCGCCTAATCCGAATGAAAAGGCATGACACAAAATGGCTTCATCAGGAAGCTCATAAAATTGTGACGGCCACCCTGTCAGCTTGCACGGATGTGAAATCCTAGAGTAGAAGGTATCAATCTGGAAGCCAAGCCACACTTGTCGTCAGTATTGATGGGGTTGGGGCTAAAAACTTGGGTTTTCGCATGGGGGGAACGGTCCGTGGTGATGATCGGCATCCCGCGCGGTTATCCCGTTCGGCTCTATCCCACCCGGCCAAGTTAAAGTTCCCCGGCGCTGAATTATTCTTCGGGCGTTTGATGGTGTAACGAAAGCTCGGATATGGTTATTCAGATGAGACATTTTGGATTTTCTTAATCCTTGGATTGATGAGGCGGTTTGACGATGCCGAGATAGGTAGGTCGATGGAGAGCTTGGATAGCTGTTGAATTTGGTGATTTATCTTGGCCTTTCCCGCCAATTACATAGAAGTGAAATATTAAGAACTCCAAAAGTTAGACTCTGAAACAAAATTATTCACATTCATTCGAAATCATGGATCAAGTTGATGTTACTATCGTTGGTGGCGGTCCTACTGGGCTCTTTGTTGCTCTCCTTCTCCAACCATTGGGTATCTCAGTCCGCGTCCTTGGTTAGTTGAGATGAGTTGAGATGAGAAGCAAGTCTAACCATTTTAAAGATGAGAAGCCTCGCAGTTTAGAGCTTGGTCGCGCTGATGCGCTCAATGCTCGAACTCAGCAGTACTTCGAGGTTGCTGGCATCCTCGATGAGCTTCTACCTGACGGTCTCAAATGCAACAGTAAGCATATCCAGACACTTCAAATACATAGTCTAACAATAACAGCGAGCTCTACTTTTAAAGCAGGCGATTTCAAGTCTCGTCAGAACGCTTGGTGGGTTGGTATCGAGCATGCCTTCCACAAGAACTTTCTCATGATCGGACAACCTGTCGTTGAACAGGTGATGCGCAAGCGTCTCGGCGATGCAGTTAGCTACAACGAGCATGTTATCAGCATCACTGAAGACGAAGACTCTGTCACCGTCATGACTAGTTCAGGTCGAAAGGTCCGCAGCAAATATGCCGTTGGCGCTGACGGTGCACGATCCTTTGTCAGAAATACGCTGGGTATTAGTTTCACTGGTACCAAGCCTGAGATGACCTGGGCTGTTCTTGATACTTTTTTGGATACTGACTTCCCTGTCTGTCCTGAGATTATTACCTTTGAGCTTGATGGAGAGTCTAGGGTTGCTTGGATCCCAAGAGAACGAGGAATGTCCCGATTCTACGTTCTGCTCAAGGGAGAGATTACCCAGCAACTAGCTGAGGAGTCTATCAAAGAACATCTAGCTCCATATCGAGTGGAGTTTACAAAGACTGAATGGTTCAGCACATTTCACGGTATGTCTCTTACACAACAGCTACTGTTTCTGTACTAACAATACCCCAGTTAAGGAACGACTCGCGGGAACATTCATCTCCAAGGAAGGCCACGGCAGAATCATCTTAGCCGGAGACGCTGCTCACGTTCATTCCGTCAATGGTGGCCAAGGCTTAAACACAGGTGTCTCCGATGCCTTCGCCCTAGCCTGGCGTCTCTCAGCACTCGCACGCCCATCCAACCTCACCACCCAAGCAAGAGACGACATCCTACGCAGCTACGACATCGAGCGGAGATCCACAGCCGCTCAAGTCATCGGAGTAGCTGCAGCACTAGTCAGGGACACCATCCACACAGCCAAGAAATACGTCTCCACAATCGAACGAAATGCCGGCTTCATCACAGGTACGTTCACCATCACCGTTACATGTCACGACTAACATAACAAGGCATGGGTGTCAACTACGGCGAGTTCGTCACGCCACTTGTCCAGGGGGCGGAACTTGGTATCTGGAAACCCGGATATCGCTGTCCCGATGTGGAAATGACTGAATCTTCCGGCAAAACTTCGCGACTCTATGAAAATGTGTCTTATGGAGACTTCATTGTGTTGGTTATCGGAAAGCGACTTCCGGCAATCTCCGTATCGGCTCCCGTTTATACTATTCCGCCCAATGGGTCGACTAATGGGTATGTTGACAGTCATCAAAACAGGGATGGGGACAAGGACTTTACTGCTGATTGGGTCAAGAACGAGAACTCGGCTATTGTGATTGTTCGGCCGGATATGTATGTCGGGTATGTTGGGACTTTCGAGGACGAGGCTTGGGAAGAATACTTGGACTCCTACTTTGTAAAATCACGATAGGATATAGGGTAGATTTCAGTTGTAGTGGTTTGTTTTTCTGCTCAATATACTAGACTTTGCATTACATCGCGCTCAATTCCGTGTAAAGTTCGTGATTTCGAAGTTGTCTTCCCTATTCATTCTCTCATCGCTAGATCCCCATTCTGATTTCGAACCTTGAACTGTTTTTCTTCATCAATCTTGGTATATGACCTGATGTGATGAACTATTTCTTAATCCCCAAAGTACCTTTATTGAAGCCCCCAACATCCTCACCACACAAATCACTATCTCCGTACAAGATCAACAGTGATAGCCTCCCTGCAAGGTCCCATCGTAAAGAATTACTACTCTCGGAAATGCATGCATCATGCCATGCCGGCACTAATCCCACATGAACTCAATCTTGCCTGCTTCGCCGCATCACCGCCTTAGTCGCGGTATTCCCCGGGTTGCTTAATCGAGAGCAAGAAATTTCTAATATCACCTTCCTAGCTAGGCAGTCCTCGGATGTTTCACCAAGTTGGAAGAATGACATGCGAAAATTATGCAAAGGTTCCATCCAGCGTGGCCAAGGAATTCGTGGTGGTTTTGGCAAGTGGGATAATCTCATGTGACTATTACAAATACTCGGGTTAAGGATATACGCGTTCAAGAGTGGCACAGACATTTTGTATTACGCCTTGATCTGCTGATGTTGAGTTTCATCTTTTTCATCGAGATCCACTGTGGGGAGAAGTGCCGTAGCCCTATCACCACATTAGGAAAGCGGGAAACGTGCCAGAATGGGTTATCCTAGCAAAAGCGTTGTCAGAGAAATAGAGATTGATAAGCATGGCGGTTGTATCTCGGCCTATCTTGCCCTCAATTAGGTATGAAGTTCGGCTTGTAAGTCAAGGACCTTCATCAATGCTTTTGACCAGCAATGGACTCTACGAAGGATACAGCCGATGATAGCCCTATTATCGAAAGCAGCCTTTCAGTCGATGATGCATCACCGAAACCTGTTCCAAACGGCGGACTGATCGCGTGGCTGCAAGTCGCGGGCTCGTTTTGCCTCTACTTTTGTACTTGGGGTAAGCAATATCATGAATAAATACCAGACAGATACTAACAGCTTGCAGGGCTGATCGCAAGCTTTGGAAGCTTTCAAACTATCTATGAGCGCGACCAACTATCAAGTCATACGCCATTTCAAATTTCGATCATTGGTTCTCTCCAGACCTTCTTGATGGTATTCTCAGGCTTCATAATTGGCCCGATCTATGACTCTGGTTACTTCCGACATCTTCTAGCCATCGGTTCTACCTTCATTGCCATCGGCACTGTACTTCAAAGCCTGAGTCAAAAGTACTGGCAATATTTTCTCACTCAAGGCCTTATGGTTGGCATTGGCGCTGGCTGTCTATCTATCTTGAGTGTTGCTATTACTTCACTATGGTTCACTACCAAATTGCCACTAGTCAATGGACTTGCAGCTTGCGGCAGTGGACTCGGAGGGTAAGTCTCTTAATCCTTGCCTCAGGGTCTTTTTCTGACGCCATTTCAGTGTTCTTCTCCCCATTATGATACGGGAGCTTAATGCGCAGACAAGCTTGCCATGGGCAACCAGGGCTATGGCTTTGTTGCTGTTGGTCCTACTCCTGTTTTCCAACCTTGTGCTCCGACCGGGGCCGAATCCTAGCAGACCAGCTCAGCGAAGGCAGCTTCTCGACAAGACGGCTTTTACAGACTGGCCCTACGTGTACTTTGTGGCAGGCTGCTTTTCTGTCTTTCTTGGAATGTACACGCCTTTTGTCTATGTTCAAAGTTACGCTCTGGACAACAAAATCGCGTCTACCGATCTTGCAGGGAATCTGCTTGCTATTCTCAACAGCAGCTCCATCTTTGGCCGTATCCTTCCCGCTTTCCTCGCACAGAGTCTCGGACCTATGAACACTATCATTAGTGCAGCAATTTTACTCGCCACGACAAGCTTGTGTCTCATCTCAGCAACTACAACTCCGCGATTGCTTGTTACCGTCATCAGCCAAGGCTTCTTCACGGGGTCCTTCTTCGCGCTTCAGCCGACCATCTTTGTCAGACTGACTAGTGATCCCCGACGAATTGGAACAAGATTTGGTATGGCCTTTTCGGTCATGTCTATCGCGCTCTTGTTTGGACCACCTGTTGGAGGGGCATTGCGAAGGAGCATGGGGTATACGGCCGCTTGGGTCTGGGCTGGGTTGACTGTTTTCGTCGGCGGCATGTTGATTCTGTGCAGTAGGTTGCTGAAGGATAAGAAGTCTATGATCGTATGAGCAATACATTGGGAGCCTGTTGGGTAGGGCTCACGATCATAAGCTGAACAGATACAGCACATTTGCCAAACGGATCGTGACATGTGCATACGAGATTACTTTACAAATTAATGGAACCTTCAAAATACTTTGTGGATTCACACCTCTGGATTAAAATACCCGAGATCCTCCAAACCAAGTCTCCTTCACCTCAGCCTTGAGTAGCGTCTTCGGATCCCACTCCATATCAACAACAAGAAAGTCAGCCAGTTTTCCAGGTGTCAAGCTTCCAACACGATCTTCAGCAAATACACTTCGCGCTGCACCTTCTGTACCCGCGACAAAGGTCTCACACAAACCTAAACTAAAGTGCTCATGCACTATCTCGGGGTTCTCCGGGTTCTTGGAAGACTGCCTGTTGATAGCCACATGGAAATTATGCATAGGCGACCACGGTGATGTAGGGCTATCAGTACCAATCGCCATCAAGGCACCTGCATCAGCAAACTCTCGATACGCAAACGCTCTCTCATATCGCTCCTCTCCAATGAGTTCGGGCCAGGTTGTCAAGGCTGTTGGGTCTGCATGTATGGGCTGGATGGATGCTGTTAAACCAAGCTTTCCAAGCCTCTTGGCGTCTTCTGGGGAAACAATCTCCAAGTGCTCGATTCTGTGCCTTCGACCTGGTGTAGCATGCTTCTCAATAGCATCGATGGCCATTCTTACAGCTCCGTCGCCAATAGCGTGCAAAGCAACTTGTAAACCACCAGCATCAGCCTCTTTGACCACCGGTTCGAGGAACTCAGGCTCCCATATAGGCGGTGGATTTCCTGCAGTAGCATACGGCTCGGAAAGATAGGCAGTGCATGCGTCGATAATACCGTCGGTGATGACCTTGATTCCGACAAGTCGAAGATCAGGACTTGTTGTTGAGTTGTACTGCTTGCTCAGTTCGATAGCACGCTGCACTTGTTTGGAGTTTTGTTCAAGGTCAGCGGTTGGTTTGATGAGCCAGTGAGCTGCTATTCGTAGCGATAGATTGGGTTCTGTTTCTTTGAGAGTTACGAGAGCATCCCATGCTTCTTCATCCATGGCCATTTCTACCGCGCCTGTGTATCCAGCTGCGTTGTACTCTTTCACGGCTGCGCGAATTGCCTCTATTCGCTCATACTTTGGTGACGACTCTGCTTGGAATGGCCAAACTTTACGATGCCGTTAGTCAGTCGGTCTAAAACGATAATAGTAGGGTGTACTCACTGATTGACATCATGGCGCCTTCATCCAACAGCCCTGATGGCTTTCCATCCGCGTCACGATAAATCTTGCCACCAGCTGGATCCGGCATATCATCAACCTCAAGCTCTTTCAAAGCCGCAGTATTGCACCAGCAAGAGTGTAAAGAGCCCGCATCGACAAAGATAGGCCGTGGATCAAGATCATCCAGCATCGCGGCTGTAACTCCACCGGGAGTCATGTAATGCCTCCATCCTTTGCAAAGAATAGTCGGTGTGTCTGGGTTTTCAGCAGCGTATTGGAGGATACATGATCGGATGTCTTCAAGTGAAGTGCATCGCGACAGATCAAGCTTTCGGAGTGATTGACCGAGGAGGAGCAAATGCATATGACCATCAATGAAGCTGGGAAGAACAACACGCTGATCAAGATCGCGAATCTGTATGTCTGAACCTAGGGCTTGAGAGATCTCGTTACGAGACCCGATTGCGACGATTTTGTCGTCATGTATGAGCATGCAGTCTGAGAAATGGGCTTTGCCGTTGAGGCCCGTCTCTGTCTTGGACAGGATCCGGCCATTGACAAACAATGTTTTGGTCATTATGTTGGAGAGTAAATGAAATCTTGGAAAAAAGGAAAGGCATGCGAACTTTGAAGAAATGAGAGGGATTTAAATGCGTTGCGATGTTCGGAGTGGTCTCTGTTCTGAGATCAATTTTTATAGTACAGTACCCTGGCTCTACCCCATCTGAATTCCGAGCTTCCTTCCCAGTGTGTCTCCATAATAAAGTCTTTGGCGCTACTGATTGCCCAATTAGCATTGTTAGTACTGACTCCGTTGTTGGCTCCCCACTCGGGCTAGTAGAGGTCAAGGAGGAAGCAGAAAGATAACTGGACTTGATACATTCAGAGGTTTATAAGGCCAATAGCTCCAAGATCAATTTTTATTCAGCTAGCTATACAAGACAGTAAAGGAGTAAGATAAGGAGAGAGTGAAGCAAGCGAGTGATAGTTTTAACCGCCACTTCCAAATGCAGGGAAAGAAGGCGTACTAGAATCACAAGCAAATCTAACAAAGTATTTGCTTGATGATCCAGAGCCGTCTACGATAACAGTACCGTCTGGAGCTGTGACAGTAACTATCATAGAATAGTCTCCCTGTGCATTGGCCCAGAAAACCCTGAATGGCGTATAAGTACCCGCTGTCAGCTGGATCTTAAAGGTTTGAGCGCTGGAAGGCCCCCATGAGTAGTTTTGGGCCAGATCTGCACTTGAACGTGCTTTCGACCATGCTGACAAAGCCTTGCTACCAAACCAAACCAGTGTGACCTCGTCAGAGTACGGTACAACAACAGAGTAAGTACCATTGATTGGCGCATATAAGTATGCCCGGTGGTTAACAGCCTTATACTGCCATGTTTGACTTGGTGCGCCAGGATAAATAATCTGCGCCGGGCCTGAGTTTCCTGATTTTACGCCACCTGGTTCTGTGATACCAATTGAACGCGTGATGCCAGTAAAAGTCGGTGAAGCTGTTGCAAAATAGGAAATGTTGAGGGACGAGTAGTTCGGCGGATCAGCGTTATAGAACGAGTTCGTATAGATAGCGTATTCCAAACCAGCGTTATCGCATGTTTGATCTGCAGCCTTTGTACCAACTGCGGGAGCCACGACCACCACAGTAGCTGTCTGCCCAGCGGAGGCTGGAGTACCAGTGGACGTGCTCATGGTTGATACAGTGGTATAATAGGTTGTTACAGTGGTGTATGGCTGGGGCTTTTGCATAACAACCGTAGCAACGCCGCCAGGAGAGGTTGGCGATAAGGTGGTACTGCCAGTTGCTGTGAAGGTACCCCAGGTTGTGACGGTCGTATAGGACTGGGGTTGTTGAACAACGACAGTTGCAGTGCCACCCTGAGAGATTGGCGAATGCGTAGTGGTGCTGACTGTTGAGAATGATCCCCAGCTCGTGGTAGTTGTATAAGGTTGAGGGTTTTGAACAACCACAGTTCCAGTACCACCCGGAGAGTTCGGCGAATAGGTAGTGGTATGAACTGCTGAAAAGGAACCCCAGGTTGTGGTAGTTGTATAAGGCTGGGGGTTTTGAATAACGACCGTTCCAGTACCGCCCGGAGAGGCTGGCGAATAGGTAGTGGTATGGGCTGCTGAGAAGGTACCCCAGCTTGTGACTGTTGTGTAGGGCTGAGGCTCTTCAACAACAACAGTGGCTACACCACCTGGAGATGCTGGTGGCAGTGTAGTAGTTCCTTCAGTTGTAAAGCTACCATAGCTAGTCACAGTTGTATATGACTGGGGCAGTCCTACTACAACAGTCGCAACATCACCTGGGGATGCCGGTGTCATGGTGCTTGTCACAGCAGCTGTATATGAACCATAGCTTGTCACAGTTGTGTACCGCTTGGGAATCTCGACGACAACAGTGGCAGGATCCCCTGGATTGGCCGGCTGGTTTGTTGTCGTTATAGGTGCGGTCAGACCATCAACATACGCCGTGGTAGTTGAGTAACCCTGAGGACTCTCTATGACCACGGTAGCCACGCCACCAGGCCCAGTGGGTGATAACGTTGTAGTGGAAGGTGTGGTCCAGGCGCCATAACTGGTCACTGTTGCATACAGCTGAGGACTCTCTACAACGACTGTGGCAAGATCTCCTGGGTTAGCTGGCTGGTTGGTCGTGGTTACAGGTGCAGTCAGGCCATCAACATAGGTCGTGACAGTTGTGTATGCTTGGGGACTCTCTACAAGGACAGTAGCCAAGCCACCGGGCCCAGTTGGTGCTAATGTTGTGGTGAGGGGTGCAGAGTAAGTGCCATAGGTAGTCAGAGTCGTGTATAACTGAGGACTCTCGACGACTACAGTTGCAGGGTCCCCAGGATTGGCCGGTCTGTTTGTTGTAGTCAAAGGTGCAGTCAACCCGTCAACATATGTCGTGAGGGTTGTATATGCCTGAGGGCTCTCAATAATAACAGTTACTGGATCCCCAGGATTAGCAGGTTGGTTTGTTGTAGTCAGAGGTGTAGTAAGACTATCAACATATGTTGTAATGGTTGTATATCCCTGTGGGTTCTCAACGACAACAGTGGCAGGATCCCCTGGATTAGCCGGTCGGTTCGTGACGGTATGGGGTGCGGTTAGGCTGTCCATGTAGGTCGTGACGGTTACATATGCCTGAGGGCTCTCAATCACAACAGTAACAGGATCTCCGGGATTAGCCGGCTGGTTTGTCGTGGTCACAGGTGCAGTCAAACTGTCAACATAGGTTGTGATGGTTGTGTATGGCTGCGGAAGATTGAGGACAACAGTCATCACATCGTCTGGATTGTCAACTGGTAAGGTTGTGGATGCCGGGCCTGCCAAGCCTGGAATGTAGCTTGTGACTGTAGTGTAGGACTGAGGCACATCAACCTCAACAGTGGCAAACTTTGCTTGAACATTGAATGGGTATGTTGTAGTTGAAGCAACAGTCAGACCGTCTCTGTGGTTAGTGACAGTTGTGAAAGGCATCGGAAGATCAACTTCTACAGTACCGTCCTCACCAGGAACAGAAGGCGGATATGTCACAGTGTTGGCTGCTGTGAAAGAGCCATAACTGGTGATCGTAGTGTAAGGCTGGGGTAAGTCAACCACAACTGTGAGAGTTGGGTTCGGCCCGTTACCGTTCTCGGTTGTTGTTATAGCTGCTGTGACCCTTCCATAATAGGTGGTTGTCACGTACATCTGTGGATCAAAGATCACGACGGTACCCGTTTGGCCTGGGCTGGTTGGACTTATTGTGGTTGTAGATTCAGCTGTAACGGCTCCATACGAAGTTACGGTCGTGTAAGGCTGAGGGAGATCAACCACAACGGTCAGGGTTGGGTTAGAGCCAAGGCCGCTCTCAGTTGTTGTAGTAGCAGCTGTTACCCTTCCATAATAAGTGGTAGTCACATACATCTGTGGATCAAAGATCACAACAGTGCCCGTTTGGCCTGGACTCGATGGGGTTATAGTAGTCGTAGACTCGGCCGTAACGCCTCCGTACGAAGTGACAGTCGTATATGGCTGTTGCATTAAAACCATAACGATACCTGTCTGGCCAGGAGCAGGAGGCGGTGAGGTGTATGTGGTTTCGGTCGAGACGTCTCCATAAGAAGTAAAGGTCGAATATGGCTGCGAATTGTAGACCACAACGGTACCTGTTTGACCAGGCATGGATGGAGAAATTGTAGTTGTAGACGCAGCGGCATATTGTCCATAGGAAGTGATGGTCACCCACTGATCAGGCTGATACACGATAACAGTGCCGGTTGCATCTGGAGCTGTTGCAGATATGGTAGATGTAGAAGCAGCTGTGAAGTCCCCGTAAGAAGTGACGGTCTCCCACTGATAAGGCTTGTATACCATAACAGTGACTGTCTCTGCTTCAGTAGATGGTGATATGGTGGTTGTGGATGCGGCTGTAACCGCTGGGTCGTAAGAGGTGACGGTTGTCAATTGGTGTGGCTTGTAAATAATAACATTGCCAGTTGCGCCTGGGGCAGTTGGATATTCAGTGGTTGTTGATGCCGCCGTGACACCTCCATAGGAAGTAACTGTGAACCATGGATCTGGCTGGTATATCAGGACAGTACCCGTCTGGTCTGGGGAGCTCGGGGATATAGTCTGTGTAGATGCGGCTGTGATAGTTGCGTCATACGAGCTTACTGTCACCCATTTGTATGTCCTATACACGACTACCGTGCCTACATGATCAGACGCAGAAGGCCACATAGACGTTGTATGGTCAGAGGGCGCAGCATCATCATAAGAGGTGGTGGTCACCCATTCGTATGGATCGTAGACAACAACAGTGCCAGTTTCGCCAGGAGCACTGGGAGTCATTGTACTCGTGACCACGGCTGTAACCGATCGATCATAGGATGTCACGGTAACGTAACGAGCTATCGGGCTGGGTACCACAATCACCACTGTACCAGGGCCAGGTCCTGACGGGGTCTCGGTGATAGTATAAGTACCAGTATCGGTGCCGGTTCCGGTGCTGGTGATGGTGGTATAGTCGATTGGGGCATCCGAGGTCATAACCGCCATAACCAAAACGGTTCCTGTTTCACCAGCTCTAGTTGGAGATTGCGTGAAGGTCATAGGAGCAGTGCCAGTTCCTTGAGTAGTGATTGTAGTCCACGGCACTGCTGGATCTGAAGAAATGGCAGAGCCACCTAAGGAACTTTCTGTCCCGGCTGGAGGAGAACTTTCGCTCTCAGAAGGAAGTAAAACCTTGACCTGAGCTTGTGAAATAGGATTCGTTGTATCACCTTTCCTGTAACCTTGCATTCTGACGATCACGGTTACTATGTCGCATGGATTTTGAGTAGGCAGAGTGGTTGTCTCAGGCACAGATATTATACGATCAGTGGACGATAAGACAGTCACATGGCTCTCTACCATGATAGTTCCACATGATGGCTGCTGATCCGCGAGGGGAATGTTGTATGTAGTGTTTGCTTCACCGTATCCATAAACGGGGTCAGTGGCAGTGTAGGTAGCGTCAGTTCGCATGAAAAATGTACTACAGACATTCATTAGCTTAAGAAAGCCGATGAGAAATCCCTACACCTCATACCTTGTCAAAGTATCATATTGCGTAGATGATCCGTCAATGATCTCGATGGGCTGTGTCTTGACATCCCGTGGTTCCAGTTTTGCATCTAATACTGTGCCTAACAAGGCCAGGGCCCAAAAGGGCATCAAGCGCCGAAGCGACATGATCAAGGAGGGTGGAAGAAAAAGAAAAGATTATCAATTGGCTGTACTGACGAGAATTAAAGAACAAAATGTAAATGAAAAGGCCAGAGAGTGGTCTGGGAGAATACGAGACTTGAGAGTGACGTCCAATCTTTATCATGAGCTACCACCAGCAGAACTTACTCTATTTTACGTTTTGATCGACAGTATGGATGCGGGAAACTTTCGATCGGTTATTTAGTGCGATTTTGAATCTTACGAAATGATTCGAGACCGTGTTCAGCGTCCGACCCGGTCGCAGATGAGGCTTGTGGCTGAGAGATGATATCACCGCATTGAGCTTGGTAACAGGAGTGCTGAGCAACCTGGGCTTCGGCTAGCTCGGCAATATCTTTATTGCAGCAGAAAATGATGTTTCTTTAGTACAATTTGGGTTAGTAGGTTCTAGATGTCTGTGTATGGCTGGTCTATGTGAGGGTAAATTCTCTGTGGTGATAAGATCTCAGCCACAAGCCTCAATTGCAATCAACCCATCTAAGGAATGCAATATCACCCAGGGCGATGCTTCTGTGGGCCCATTTTGGGAGATCCCTTGAAAAAGGTCTGGGTTATTCTAATTGACATTTCTAGCTTAGAATGCTGAAATCTGTCTGCAGACTGGAGGGGCCTGTCTATACCTATAGATAAATTTGATTCAAATCAAGCAATACACATAGAGGAAGCATCTCTTCCGTGACTATTGTCTCAGTTTATGTAGACTGAAACAGCAAGTAAACAACATCTAAGACATGTTCCCCGTCATTGGATCTGCACAGTACGGAAGCGACCAAGCCACTTGACTTAAAGAGAGGCAAGTGACACTTTAGCCGTAGTGATAGCCGAGAAGCTATACCAATGCCGGGGAAATTCAGGGGCCGCCCTGAGTAGGAATTCACTTACGGCATGGACAGTAACTCCTTTGGTGCTCGCGTGATACTAGCCGTGCTCCGCCCGACGCCATCAGATCTGATTTGCATTGCTATGTAAAACCTTATCTTCGATCTCGACCAAGCCTAGTAGTATACCGAAATGAGAAGATAACAGAGATCTAATCAACATTCTCAGCAGTACTTCGACTTGGCTTTTTGTTCCCCGGCTTAGACTTTAAAACGAATCTCTGACATTCAGCATTTCTGAGCGTGTCTGATGTTAATGCGGAATTAAAGTCGCAGATTATTAGTAACAGATACTCCAATCCACTTAGATTATCAACCAAGAGCGACCCATCATGGCCCCCTAGTGATGTAATATGCTCTTAAGGTGAGTTGTTTCTAACGCTTTTGCGTGGCGATGACTGGAGAGGTTATGTATTGCTGGTTTCAGCTACAATTTCTCATGCTTGCTCTGCGGACCTTTACACTGTGGCTTCCTGCTTGTCAGCTGTTGCTGCAACCCTGATAGTTTAAAAGTGAAAAGCCATTCAGGATATGCATCCAGAGCGGGTCTTAGTTACGGGCACTATTATGTATTAGATAATGTTTTATTACCCTGTAATTTATCTACGACAATGCTGCCTTTACAGTGCAAGATACATTGCCTATCTAGCTATTCAGAAAGATGTGTTTGGTAACAAGAAATAAAGACATCTCACACACGAATCAATCTACATCTTTGTCGAACAGATCTTCGTACATCTCTAAACTCGCGAACAACCGATAGAAACAAGGCCGCCCTGTAGTAACACAAGTTAACATCAATCGGTAGACATCAGTAGGGAGAAAATGCTTACATGGGTGTTATCATTACAGCAAACTGCTGTGCCTTGTTGACAAGCCGCGGGATCAGTAATAGACGAGCCTGAAGGGAAATATTAGACCACGAAACGGAAAAGCAGTGAAATGAGACAAAAGAGAGAAGAAATTGTCTACGGATAAAGGAAATAGGAAATAGGAGTACGCGTGGAATCGTGAGCTAATGCCAATAGTTCCTCAGTAGTACACGGGCTAAGCCTAGAGTCGCCAGTGAAGCGAGATGAATTGCATGTCACAGTGCTCTCTTATTGGCCAAGTGGCAAGCCCGACTGGAAATAAATCACAGAAATGTCCGCCGTCCTTCCCGAAACATCAACGGAATACACTGGTACCTGGAGTGAATGGCACTGTACAACACGGAAAATAGAGCAAGTCACCAAAGCTTACCCTCTATATAACTTCCCAGCTCTTATTGCCGTTTGCCTTCATCGTTGCATTCGTCATTTGATTAATATGACAGAAGTGGCTCCGCGTCTCCATCTATCTGACAACGAGACCATGTCTTGTGCTAGTTCCCAAACTTCTGGGAGCCACTCCATTTCCTTACACTTATCAGCCAAAACGGCTACAAGACTGGGTAAGCATCATTCGTCTACGACTGAGCAAGCAACTTATTTCCGTTACCCAACATCAACGGCAAGTTATTCATCAAAACAGGCACCAGTCAAAGTCAACGTCATCGCGGGGCCCTGCACGCTGACAAGAATCACAAGATGCATGTGTTACAGTGGACATTGCCTAATTACTACTGCTACTGCTTTCAGATGGCTAGAGATGGATGGCACGAACCAGTGGATGCGAATGATCCCCAGTTTCCCCATCTGATCTTGATGGGGAATTAAAGCTGCAGATTATTAGTAATAGATTGCTTAATATGGAGAGGCTGGATATCATTTCAATGTCCAGGATATCAGGTAGTTGATAGAAGGTGAAGATAGATTATTCTTATTTCGTTTACGAATGCATGAACTAATACGTTCAATACTTTGATTATGTAATGTGTCTCATATACAAGGCAGAGTCAACAGCTCGCTTCAAGCATTATGCCCGATATTCGTTCAAACCGCGCCCTACAGCAGCAAGCACGCACTAACTATCCCGCCCTTCATATCATAGCCCGCTAAGACACTGGGTCGGAAAGCGATGGCTTAAGGCCCAGGCTCAGTTGTTCGATAACCCACTCAAACTGGGAATTCGTCAACCAGTCATCGTGCTCAGCAATTTCCAATTGTAACTGACAACATGATCGGAAAGATCTTATCGCGTGGATTTCACGCAAGTTGACGCTCTTCCCCACGGGATTATCGGCCCATGGGATTAGAAGCTTGGCTTGTCGAGGATGTAATGGGCATCATCCTCCCCAGGTCCGCGAAAGCCCAGCTGTCCTTGTAATTCCACCGCAGTTAGGGACAGTCAGTAGGTGCTTAGAAAGTAATCCTTCTACTAAGAAGTGGCATTTTTATAGTTTTTATAATTTTATAGTTTTTTTTATATAAGAATTTCTTTTACTTTAGTAATAAGGGACTCCAACATCGTCTTCTCGTATGCGTTTGCTGCAGCCCAATTCTCCTTCATGTCCGAAATGCATACACCTGCCGATTTCACAAAATCCATCGTTACCTTAGGTCTTACCGAAATCGTTCTGTATACAATTACAGCATCAGTCATCTATGCATTCGTCGGCCAGCAAGTTCAGTCCCCCGCCTTGTTATCCGCCAGCCCGTTGGTGTCGAAAGTCGCCTTTGGCATTGCCTTGGCAGTTATCTATATCTCAGGCTCGCAGATTTATTCACGGTCGACTTTATAAGAATACTATTTCCCAGTTCATCAATACCCGCAAGTGCTGGTTCACTTGATTGGCCGTTGTCACATTTGTGATCTTCCTTTCGTGGGTTATCGCGGAGGCAGTGTTGGCAGGCCCCTCTCTTGCAATGTGGCCTAAGGCTTTGGTATTATTCTTGGTACGGAGGTTGGCACATAGGTCCGTTCTACAACAAATAACTTACTACCGGTTATTAATAAACTTCGTTGGTTCGCTTGCATGAGATAAGAGCCATATGCGTCATTCCACTGGATCTTCGTCTTTCAGGTCTTGGTTCAGCAGCTGGACCAACAGGAGTCACTGACCTCCGACGATCGGAACCCCATTGCCTGATTACAATGAAGATTCAACCTTGCCGACATAAACCGCTCTCGGTCTCAAGTAGTAGCCGTAAGTCGTTGTTCCAAAAGACACCGTCGTTTGGTACGAGAAGCCCAGCTCGTTATCTTTCGTGGTTGTCTCGATGATTTAGCGCTTCAGCGCACTTAGGCCCTGAAGTAGTTAGTCACTCCACTGAACAGACCTTAAAGAACTCCCGATCCACTTCGTCTACCCTCGCCTGATTTCCCACTTTGCAAGCTCAATTCCGAACTTGACAGCATTTACATCAGCAGGTCATGCCTCGAGGACGCAGGGGCTGTTGGACATGTCGCATCCGACACAGAAGATGTGACGAGTCGTCTCCCGAATGTAAAGAATGCAGTACCCGAAGTATCACCTGCCATGGATACGGCCTTGAGCCACCAGATTGGATGAGCAATGATCAGTTACTGCAAGAGGAGCTGCGGCGGATCAAAGGTGCAGTTAAGGAGAATTTCCGGCGTGTCAAGACAATTCAGAATCGCCAACTTGCTCGGTCAACGGCTCAAGCAGCTCAATCTTCGCGCGCCAAAGCCACTTCTCGACCCGAATGCGAAATATCTGGCGGTGCGGTACAAGTCGGTTCATCAACGACAAACACCATCTTTCGGGAGGCGCAGTATTTGGTACACTACCTCGACTACATCTTTCCAATTCAGTATGCTTTCTACGTCGATGCACCAGATCAAGGAGGCAGAGGATGGCTGTTCTTCCTTCTCGAGAGAAGTATGAGATGCCCAGTCGCGCAGTTATTCACACTAACCACCGAACAGATGCACCCCTACGAAATGCAGCTCTGACCCTGTCTGCGTTTCATCAACATACTTTCTCACCTTATCATACGGAGAAACAGGAAGACGAACTATTACAATACCATACCAAAGCACTTCAAGAACTCCGACACGTTGTCCGCCATCGCGACGTTGGTGCTTCTGCTGATAATATCGAGGAATGGCTCAAATTCCTTGCTGGCGGCATGTTTTTGATCTCCTTCGAGGTAACCTTACCGCATACGTACCCGACTCATCTCTGACTCGGCATAGGTATTCCAAGGCGGTACAAACAACTGGCAAGCGCACTTCAACGCCCTCGTATCCGTTATTCAGAACCTGACATCCTCCGACTTTGACTTCGATGCCTCCGATCCTTCGAGCCCAGACTTTGACTTCCAGCGAGGCATGAATACTGCGCAAAAGTTCATTCTCTCGAACCTAGTTTGGATAGACATACTGGCCCCTCTGGCTACGGGGGCTGCACCGAGGTTACCATATCGCGATTGGCTCAACGCTGGAAATATTGACATGTCGAGAGTCATGGGTTGCTCAAACTGCATCATGATTGCGATCGGAGATATGATGACACTGGATTCGAATGCTCTAACAATGGACAGTGGGACTTTGCAAATCGCCATTGATGACCTGGAGAAATGTATGCATGATGGCATAGGCGCGGCATTAGATGATGGATCAACGGTCTATATCTTCTTCCATGCTACCAGCGAATGTTTGCTAATCAGCTCCAGCAGTTGACACCCACCAACCGCTCAGTCACTCATCTCTTCGCAACCGCAGCACTCGTCCAACTTTACACTCTTGCGTCAGAATGCAACATCAAATCACCAGATCCTCACAGAGCAGTGTCGCGAGTCGTCGAAGTATTAGCCAGCCTACCTCCCCATATATCCCTTCGGGGAACGCCATGGCCTCTATGCGTTGCCGGTTCTATGGCGCTTCCTCCCAATGAACAGTACTTTGACACTTTGTTGACAAAGCTCATGGACCATGGTAAGGCAGGGTTTACTAATTGTGGTACTGTTTATAATGTGATGCAAAATGCTTGGAAGCAACGACGGCGAGATCCGAGTAGAGTTTGGAGTGCTAGACAATCGATGGAGGATATGGGTATTTGTGCGCTTTTAATATGAGCCTGCTTTAAGGAGGCTGAGACGGAGTATTGGTTCTGTTCACCTGGCCATTAGTGATGAGCCCACCACTGAGGAACTCCATACACCAATACCCTTAGAGGTATAGAGTACCATAATACATCGCAGTGAGACGTCCATGGTCGCGTCACTTTAAAAACAGCAAGCCGTTCAAATATTATCAATTACTTCAACTACCAACCTTACATCTATAAACTACTCCTTGCCCTTCAGGCTGAAGCGGTACTTGGCCTGAAGAACATAAGGGTTGCCACCAGGCTCATAGAGCTGCTTCTCAAGTCTCTGCCACTCAGGGTTGTTGATCCCGTCAATGTAGTCCTGAACCTCAACGACCATGCATCCGTACTTGGGGATGATTCGGGGGAAGTCCTTGTTGTCCTTGAGACCCTGGGTCTTCTTGAGAGGCATTGTGCCCTTCTGCTGAGTGCAGCTGTAGAATTGGAAGGCATCCTGGTCAGTGTAGATGTCGAGCTGGATGCCAGACCAAGCAGAGGAGATAGTAGCCACGGGCCCCTCAGTTCGCCAGTCAAAGTTGCCGAGCTGGCCGCGGTTGACGCTGTAGCAGGTGTCTGAGATTGGTTAGCGATGTTAAAATCGTGTGAAGGGAAATACTAACCATATCCTGTGCAGTTGAAACCGCAGTTGTTCTCCAAATCCTTGTTGTTGGCTTGGTCACCAATCATCTTGGGCTTGCTCCAGAAATCATTCACAGATCCCTTCTTGTTAGGAATGATATCTCCAGTGGGGATGAGAATGTTATCGGTCGCAACACGCTGGCCACCGTAGGGCATGTAGAGAGTATGGTTGGAAATGGTGCTTGTCTCGTTGTTGGAGAAGCCGTCGAGGTTCCAGTAGGTATGGCTGGTAAGCATGATAGGAGTCTTCTTGGTAGTCGCAAAAGCAACAATCTTGAAATCCCAGTCCATGCCGGTCAGGGTGTAGGTGACGTAGGAGACAACCTCTCCAGGGAAACCCTCCTTGCCATCAGGGTCAACGATGGAGAAGGTGATGCTGGAGTCGGTGTACGACACAACAGTAAAGTTGCGGTAGTCCCAGCCATCAGGTCCGCCGTGGAGAGTATCAGCGCCCTTGGGCGACTCAGGCGTAGGGTTGTCGTTGGGCGTGACGTGATACTTCTTGCCGTCAATCTCAAACGTGCTGTTGCGAATACGGTTGGCGTATCTTCCGGGAACACCGCCAAGATGGGGGTGAGATTCGTCAATGCTATAGTGCGTAGCATTATCGAAGCCAGCGACGATATCTCGGGAGATACCGTACTGGTCGTCGATCAGAAGATTGGTGATGGAGGCGCCATAGGGAATGAAGGCGGCTTTGATGCCGTCTCCCTTGATCCAGTATTTGCCATCCTTGTCGGGGCCCTTGCCTTTGGTCGCAAGGGCGAGTGGGATGAGAGCAGCAACGACAGCCTTGAAGAACATGATTGCGGATGATCAAGGTGGAGACTGGCCCAGCAAGAAAGAGCGAAAAACCCCAAGCTTTATAGAAAAACCGACGATCTCTGTTTTCTCTCGGGACAACCCACATAACTTCCACCAACAGGACCCCTCTCCAATTGAAGGATATCAGGGTCTCGTCTGATCAGCTTTCAAGTTCAATGACTGGTGCGGCTGTCATAGTCCATCCAGGAACTTGCCATTGAGCCGCGATCCTGGGGAAGTTTTGGAGCTAAGAAGCTTCCCCAGGTTTTCCGCGCGAGCGTAATTGGTGCGCCTGGCTCGGGTAATCTTAGCGAACTCTGTCTTGACATGGTTGTGCGAGTCTGGATTGGGATCGTCGTGCGGGGGATAACAGGCTGTTTGCACGTCCATGGGGTTTCTACAGGTCCAACAGCCGTATCCCGCCGAGGGATTGGCCGAGACGAGGCTGGTGGTGAGCGGTAGTTATGCAACGGGTGACAGCTTCACAGCCCCTCCAATCAAGTTGATAAGCTAGTTTTGAAGTTCGAGAGATGTAATTTATGTGATGGAATAACCGACCTGGCTATATTTTACAGGCTGAATGAATTCAATTGATGTGTATTTGTAAAGATTATGAATCTGAAAAGTCGGGGAACGATCGGTAAACGAGGTTGGGGAAATGTTATTGCAAGGGTCTGGGAACTTTTGAAAGGTCTGACGTCATTGTCTCTGCAATGATACCCTAGAGTGAACGTGCAGAATTCCATGTTACATTTCGTGATGCTACATGTGAGCTTGTGATGATCATCCGTGGACCGTGAGACATGCAAAGTAAGATCTTCTAGACGGGCACGGCCGCACAAGTTCAGGAACTAAGGCTTAGTGACTCCAAGACGGCATGAAAACGTGACTCTGGGACCACCGGATGAAGGACGGCGTTGAATGATTGGGTTCCATCTAATTGGGACGAACTTCGATGGGAACGGTGACTTTTTGGGCTCCCGGTGTCTCAGACCGGCTCAATCGCTTCAGCGGTTATACAGGGTAACTTTTATCGTGTGTAAATCTCAGCAACAAGTAATGAGTAAATCTTTTGAACAAGCTAGATGAATTTGACAATTTCTGAGTTTGATGTAAGATAGTCGCGAGCTTCCCTTCATGCAAAGACGTCCTAATAGCTAACCGAATAACACTGCATAGACATATTCAGTCATCTTTTAAGAAACAGATATTTGTGAATAAAGACTTGAGCCTGAGTGCACCGAACTAAAAAGTCTCTGGAACTGAATATTTCCTCAAAATTCAGACGAAACTGTGGAGACGGATTCTGTCGCTCCACCACTCGGAGCTGCTTCATGCTCCGATCTCTCCTGTTCTGGGTGAAACTAGATCCATATCCGCATCCGAATTGGCAGAGTAAATTTCACCCGGAATTGTGACCGATACAGCTCATCATCATACTCAATGCAATCATGAATGGTATCACTATCTATCGTCTATCATATACTCGTCTAACTTCACCACAAAGGAACTAGCGAAATCAGGGCCATGGCCAGCATGATACCCATCGAAGGCGACTGTAAGCTTCCCGCTGAGTCCCCCTTCATTCCCTCCTCGAAACCCTTCTCTTCACCGCCCAAATACTCCGCACCCAGCTTCGTCAAACCCCCATCATCATCAAACAGCGACACGCTGTCCCCAGTCCACTCATTCGCATCATCCTTCCTAAATGCTCCAAACCAAGCATAAGCTTGCACATAATCATTATCATCAAGATACGGAAGACTCTCATTCATCATAGCCAGCGTCGCATCGTCATCCCCTTTCGGTAGAGCCATTTCCGTAATCCAGAACCGTGCGTCAGGCGCCGTCTCATTGTAAAACTCGCGCAAACTTCCTAGCCAATTTTTAAGACCGCCTGCGTCGCCGTACCAATGCACCGCGACGAAATCTGTAGGACACCCGTCGTCGTCAATGTCGTAGCAGGATTCATTAAAGTCGCGTAGCCATTCAAGACCGCGTGGTGAGCCGGTAACACTGGGATGGCTGATTGACCACTTGCGATTTGCTTTTCTTAAAGGGACGATGTGCTCTATGTAAGCGCGCGCTGCATCTTTGGCAGATATCGCGCTTCCGCCGGTGTCTGTTTCGCCATCTGGCTCGTTGAAGGTGAGGAGGTGCGTAGATGATTCGGGAAGCCCATTTAGCCGCGACTCGAGCTCAGAATCTGATGCATCGTCGAGGCCGTGAATCAATGGCACGAATGGTAAAGAACTGCCGATTTGACCATTTGGCCAGAGGGACCACGTGTAATACCACGCGATCTCGGAATTATTTGAGATTAGGAGCTCATTATCTGATTTATGGTCATCTCCGTGGTATGCAAGGCCGCGTTTTGACGAGAGGTCAATGCTTTCAGCGAGCCTGCAGAGGCATAAAAATGGGTGCAAAATTGATTGGCGCATTTTGGGAATAAGAGAGTACTGTATGCCGTGAAACCCTCATTTGACCGAGAGCTTTTAATAGGTGATTGAAAGCTGAGAAATCAGGTTTGAAACATAAATTTTAAGGTTCTAGGAAGCGTTTCAGAATGTCAAGGGGTTCCTTGGAATAGCTACTTTTCTTTTGTACGTGTCGCTCGTCTTTTGGCTGCGCAGCGTGGCGATGGTCTAAGCCTTGTCAATGATGTCATAAGTCCGCCAAGTTAAACCCTGCCTCAACACCAAGACTTGGCAGCGTCAAAGACTCTGGCTATCTTGATATCGACATAATTGGCTCACCGCTTGATTTCTGAAGCACAGGTACTTAAGCCTCGTTGAAAAGATTGCCATTTGGGGACAATTACCTGATTTGGGGACGACACGTGGTTTCGCATGCGCTCCTTCTATTCTTCGGAGACGAGAGGTACTTACTCAAAGTCTATTTAAATCACAACGATCCAATGAGCGATATGTCCCTGGGCCCCAGCGAACAATTTGTTCTGGAATGTGGCGATTAATCTGACATACGATATCAGGGGTCACTCTCAAGATCCATTGCTGTCCTTCAGATGAGCCAGTTCGGCGCTTCTGACAAGTCATCTGTGAGGAGTATTGGTCAAGGCATGCGGATACTAATATAAAATGACCAACAAGAACTTTGCATACTTATAGCCATGTTATTTAAGACTTATACTATGCTATTTCTTCTGCAAGGCAACAGGAGGGCCGAGGACGCCACCTCAGTCTATATGAGAGTACAGACTCGGGAGTATCTAGCAGACGAAATGAGTGACGAGATTTGCACCTGTATAAGATAGGATGGAAACTATGGACGAATTAATGGGACTACCATTGCAGTCAAGGTACCGCTGGTGAGGCATTGTATGATTTTGGAGGAATGCAATATACTGAGGATCTGTACTCGTCCAAAACGACAAAAAGCGGTAAAGGAACTGTGAGCAAATAGTCAAAGTAGGCATTGAGATCTTTGAGACATCTTGAAATTTAGGAAAATCCGCATATCGTTATATTAACTCTTTATATAATCTGACGAAAAGTGACCACGACATAGATGGCTACCGCATGTCCTTGCACTGCATCCCGAGAGTAAATTACCCTAACTGATTGGCATGTCGAACCTGTTCCAACTAATGACTATTTAAGTACACCAGACAACTCTAGATAAACACATATGGTTAGTTCGCCGAGTGAGGGCCGAATATCCAAGAGTGACCGACATGTCGCCGCCCCATGATGATCGACAGAGAACGCGGGGTATTCGGCAGGAGCCGTAATGCATACAGTAGAGTCCTGGACAATTTGTTTAGTGTCGCTTAAGTCTATAGTCAAATACGGTCTGTAAATATGTCGCTGACAATCCCATAGGGGGCTATATGTGCTATTATGGGGACGTAGCAATTGGCATTTCGTGTCTGGAATATTCTTAACTACCTGCACGGCTGGACTTAATTAAATTCTCTTTTTCGGTATCCGCGCTTAGCATCGAGTACTCGCAAAGTCTGATCATAGGTTCTGTAGATCATACTGGGGTAGCGGAAAGTCTCCGAAATCCCCAGGTTCAGGCGGAGACTCCGCCTGATGTTCAGGTCCGACGACCCCAAAACGGTCACAGCCGATGAGTTAATGCAAGTGAGTCTTGGCATTTGTCCTTCTTATGCATACATTCGGGCCGTAGCCGATCAATGCTACCCATTTAGCTTTCTGTAGTGAGCATTAGGCATAGTTTGCAAAATGACTTGGTGTCAAAGTTGTCATGATGTGTCTGTTTTTACAGCGCAGGGCGGGAAGGAGCGCCGAAGAGTGAGTAATACAATCTATAATCAAGAGGCTAGAGGGTTTCACTTGACATCAGTTGACGGGGCTCGGAGAAACATCATAGGTGGAACAACCATTCTCTAAGAAGTGAATATTCCGCTTAATGGCCGAGGATGATAGCAATGATCGAGATAGCTTCACAAACCTGACATAACCCCATGGACAGGCAAAAAGTTCGGAACGAGAGAAAATGGAAACGATCTTCGGCAAAGGTGAGGAAGGGTTCGCGAGCGAACAGGGGCAAAACGTGTATAAGAAGAACGGATGGCCACGACAAGCTCAACGGTTTCGACACCTTCAGACAAGCAACTGCATTTAGGACTACAGGATCTACAAGCCATCAGGATGTTCACCCTTCAAACTCTTCAACTCGCCTCCATGTACACCCTCGTGTACGGACACGGCTACCTCAGTAAACCCATGAGCCGAACCGGTCTCAACGCTGAAGTAACTAACCCCATCCTATATCTACAGCACTAGCTAACGAGCGACAGGCCGGCCCAGATACATGCCCCGAGTGCACCATCCTCGAGCCCGTCACGGCCTGGCCAGACCTCGACGCCGCCAAAGTCGGACGATCTGGCCCATGCGGCTACAACGCCCGAGTCAGCGTCGACTACAACCAGCCCGGCGCCAACTGGGGCAAAGAACCCATCGCCACCTACAAACCCGGTCAAGTCGTTGATGTCCAATGGTGCGTTGACAACAACGGCGACCATGGAGGCATGTACGCCTATCGTATTTGTCAAGACCAAGACATCGTCGACAAGTTTCTTGATCCAGACTATATCCCCACTGAAGCTGAGAAGCAAGCTGCTGAGGATTGCTTTGAAGAAGGTCTTCTACCCTGCACTGATGTTGATGGCCAGGAGTGCGGTTATAGTCCTGACTGCTCTGCTGATCAGCCATGTCATCGCAACGATTGGTTCACTTGCAAGTCTTTCGATGGGAACTCGGATGGCAAGGGATGTCGTGGTGTTGATAATGCACCGATTAATTCGTGCTACACCTCTATCGCTGGTGGTTATACTGTGTCTGGCAAGATCAAGATCCCCGACTATGTCTCGAACCATACCCTCTTGTCGTTCAAGTGGAACTCATTCCAGACTCCTCAGGTTTACTTGACTTGTGCTGATATCGCGATCTCGGCTTGAGCATTTGAACATGTCAGCATGTTGAAAGGTTGCAGTGGCTGGAATATATGGCCTACGCAGAGCAACTTAAAAAGAGGCATTGGGATTTTGAAGTGCTTCCATAAGTGGAAGCTATTCTTTGGTCCAGGATCTGTCTTTCTTTCTATGACCAAAACCTCTAGTCTAGCATACGAAGACCAAATCATCACTCTTTAACCTTAACTGACCCAGAACCATTCACATGACAGTGCACTCATTTCCAACACTAGGGTCCACACGTTCTTCCTTCTCTCTCGGCTCCGTCTCCAAGTCCTCCCAGTAGATGAAATCCATGAATCCAGAACGAGCGTCATTCAACGTATCAGCAACAATCCTCAAACACTCCTCATTATCCCCCTTCAGCGCAAGCAACGCGAGAGCAACTCTCTTCTCCAGCTTCCAAGGCCCAGACCCTTCATAAGCCTCAAAATACAGAGGATTTCCAGCTTCTTTCAGACGCTCCTCTATACGCCCAAAAGTGATGAGCAGCCAGCAGGCCACACCGAGATAGTTGAGGCTTGAGATTGGTGCAATTCCCGCTACGTCAGAAAGAATGTCGAATTTCGCTAAGTCGAGAATACCGCGGCCGTCGAGGACTTCTGATCCAGCTTGTGAAGGTAGCTGAAAGCCTTCTGGGGCGTACTTGTTCAAGACCTCATCTGGTACCTCGAGCGTATTGTTCGCAATGGAAGAGAGTTTGTTTGTCGCTTCGATGATCTCCTTATCAGTCATTCCAACTGCTCTCGCCTTACGAACAAGGACAGTGTTCTCGAGTTCATTTTCGCTGACGTGCTTTGCTCGACTAAGCCGCTCGAAGAACAGCATGCTACCGAATTGAAGCTCATCATCAGGAATGGCCTCGAGGTTCCAACCCGCTCGGCGACAAGTGGTAAGCATAGAGTTACGCTTGAAAATCTGATTGACCTCCAAGTCGAATAGCTGATGGATGTTATCGGCATATCTGCGTCTGTACCGAATAGCCTGACTCCGCGCCTGCGCCTGTCTCGACCCTGGCTGTCCCACAGACGCAAGCAGAGCATCCACAAAGCCCGATTCCGGCTTGCGACCTTGTGCGAAGAACGTATGCTTGAAGAGATCTTCTATTGTAGCGCATAGTCCGATAGGTCTAGAGAGGTAACCCTTCTGTACAACAGCATTGTGAAGATGGATCATCAGCGTTGGCTCAGGGATGCGTTCCCAGAGGTACATGCCGAGTCTGTAAGCGATCTCAAGACCTTCTTCAAGACCAACTCCACACAGGAATGGCGAATACTCCTGCAAGCCATTCGCATTGCGGTCTGCAAAGCGCGAGGGCGGTATGGTATCGAGACCGCTCGTGTACTTGTGCTCTCCAAGAAAATCGACGAAATCAAGCTGCGCGATCTTGATGATCTCAAAAAAGTCTTTATGCTGCTCCATCTTACCGTCCTTCTCCAGAATCTGTTTGAGCAAATCGACGGTCTGACAGTACCCAGCAAAGACGCACTTGTTCTGTCGATCGAGAAAGAGGTCGACGTCTCGTCTGGCACGACCCTTCTTTGCTGGCGCTTCAAGCATATGACCGTGCAGAGCACTTAATGACCAACCGCGAGAAACAGTGAATGAGTCAACGATGCACTGCATCTGGAAAACGTGATGTGGATAGATCATCTTGGTGATGTTGGTTCCAGGCTTCTTCATAGCCATGTTCGTAATATCACCCGCGAATTCTTCCAGACCGAAGATGGTTCGATGGACGCCCCAAGGACCGTTGGCAGACCAGTCCACCTCCTCGTAGACATGCTTTTCTCCTCTGACTGTGTTTCTCTGAACCACAACAGACGAGAACACATTGACAAGGTCGTAGAGCCATTTTATGGTGTAGCAGCGCCTCCAGTGGACTCGCTCCTCATTCGTCGCGCGCTCCAAGTTGAAGTTTGGATCCCATTTCACAATCTTGGCCTGCATTGCCTTTGTCGGCTTGCCTGTACGATTGGCTTGGAAGTCAAGCACAAAGTCCCTCAAGTCCTGATAGGCGTGGATAAGGAACTGCTCCTTGATGTCCACAGCTGTCTCCTTCCGACTGTGCTGTTCACCATCCGGACCGACCGCAAAGAGAGACAGCCTGAAGTTTCCCTGTGTCCTCTCCATGTTTCCTCTAGTGATGGTGTTCATGATGGTTTCGTACGTGTCGTGACCCGGAAAATCGACAAAGATAGCGGTGTTGGTGCGCTTGACCATATAGATTGTCAAGTTGCTTACAGCTCCAGCGACAGCACTGTTGAGACCTTCGTATGCGACCTCTTTCCAGAGATTTTGGGTGTAAGCACGGAGTTCGGCCCATTCTTTGACAGTTGAGTAGACTGCGAGTAGATAGTCTGTGACAAGGCCGACCTCACCACTATCTTCGATGATGCGGATGCTCTCAATAGGTATTTCATCGGTCGCAGGATCTTTCGTGTCTTGTTTCTTGCTCTTCTTCGGCTTCTTGTATTTTCTCGCCTTTTTGCCCTTGCCCTTTGGCTTTCGTGAGACTTTTCGTGCAGCGACTGGTGAATGTGGTTGAGTGACATCGTCCTCTTCATCGGTCGACTCTGCTTTGTCGACGCTCAATTCTTGGAATTTATTGGCGAACAGGGTCTGTTCAACGTCCTCGCTATCGTCGCTGGTCGCAGCGCTCGTCTTCTCCCATTCTTCGCCGCCGAGGATCTTGAAGCAGT